>NC_056730.1:840468131-840490631 GCF_019279795.1 Protopterus annectens | reverse complement strand
GTCAAATATATTTTAAATACTTTGCGCTATAGCCATGTATGGTACAATATGTACATAGAAACATGAAAGATAAAAGAGAGCAGTTTAAAAAGAATGTGAGCAATTAAAATGAGAATATTAAGGGTCTGAGACAGAGGCAATGTGTTAATGAGTTACAACCATCCTCTCTGTCCACAAATGAGCACAGTTAAACAGTGATTCATCAAGGCCACTTATGCTAATACTTAATAGCCATAAATAAGCATAAGCAAATCAACTCATAACGTAATGTAAATGAGAAATTATGTAAACTAGCATATACTAATAAAGAATTCTCTCTCCTGCTTACAATTCATAGTCAAGTTTCCACACCGTCTACAGATTAATTGTAAAAATTAGAGTTGTACCTATTATGTCTACTTTGCAATCCAAAAACTGTTAGCTTACTAGTTTCTGTTGCTGACCCTGTAAAAATGATTTAAGTTATCCTTTCTTTGCCTTAATCCCTTATTCCATATCATTACTGCACATAAACTGCTACAGTCATACACAAAATCATCATTCAGACACAAAAATGAAAGATTGCCAACCCCATACACATGCAGAGTCCAGCCAAGTAAAGTTGTGCTGAAGTTGTTGTATCTTTTCGGCTTACCCCGGTTAGGGGTCACCACAGCAGAACTCCGGTCTGTTAATGACTGGCAGTAGATTTTTATGTACCGAGTTGCCAGCCCTGATGTACAACCTTCAACGAAGGTACGCCCATTCACACATGTCTCCACACAGAAGAAGCTTTAGCTGAGAATCGAACAGGACAACGTCTTACTGTGAGGCGACAATGCTACCGCAGCACCACCACCGCAGTCACTATCATGAACACAGACACAATAACAAAAGCAGTTTGTTAGCACATTTGTCTTTTCATTAGCCCCTTTCCTATTCTTCTAATCATAATACTGTCAATTGTTATTTATCAGTGACACTCAGGAATCTCCCAGTAAAGACACTTACTGAACCAGCAAAACATCCTTGCCACTTCAGTACTTCAGATTTGAATCTATATATTTCTACCATGTATGCAAAAACATTAAAAAACACCAAAGTAAATTATTTCTCACTGATCACTAATCATTTCCACTGCTGTTGTAATGATTTCTCATTTACAAATGACAGCTCACAATATTCACCAAAGCCATTGCACTGCACCCACCTTTATCAATAAAAGAAACACTTCTTGAAGTAATCCCAGCAATATTATATCATTTTGAGCCAGTTTCTAATAATTTTTAATATTTCTATTACTTTTTCTTACTTTAAAAACTCTTCAAATTCAATTTACCACCTAATTCAAGTAATCTCAAAGCAATATGGTGCCGTTAAACTTACTCTCATAACTTTAGGGCCCTTTACACATTCTGTATGCAAATGTGGCCCTTTTATGTTCAGCTTTGTGAATCACAGTAATGAGCTAGCCTATGCGGCACCTTACGCATGTAATTGGTCTCTGGTAAATGCTTATCTTCAAGTACTTTATGCTTTTTCAGTAAGAAGGCATATTTATCAACATACTCATGCATTTCTGTCAGGGTGAATAAGTTGCAGTGACCACATTTGCATATAGAGGTGGTGCTGATCTTCATGGATTATTGCTATGAGGAAACCGAACTCCAGGTCTATGAATACCAGCCAGAGTGAATGCAGGCTTTAAAGCGGTTATGATGACAAGAATATTAATATGCAAGAAAGTGTTCATTTTCCAAATATTTGCATACTGAATTACTTTTACAGTTGCATCACCTTATCTTCCTGTTTTTAAGTTATTTACCCTTACTTGTTAAAAATGAAAAAAATAACACTTTTCCTCCTTTTACTATGCCAGACGGCTTCCAAATTAAAAATTACAGAAATAGTAATGTTATGCATAGTGGGACTAAATAATATGGTGTTTATAGTACAAACGTGTTTGATTTCATTTTTATGCTATTTGACTTTGAATATGGTGAGTATTACTAAATCATAACAGCAAGTATAGAGAGTACTGTGGAAATACTAAAACTGTCTGAGTATCCAATTCTTAAGAAACACCGTCCTGAAGCCAGAGGCTAAAGCGTTTTGCATTGCAACTACTTTTCTTTTCTTACTATGCGGCTGTGTATGAATGTGACGGATATTTAAAATGAAGCTACCCAGAATCTGCTTTGTGTATGTAATTGTGATAAATTATTAGGGCAAATGTATATTCAGTGTCAGTGGTGTAACAGGTCGAACACTTGCCTTTGGTGCTGGAATATCATAGGTCCATGGGTTATATTTATTCCCAGGGTGCATGGATTAATATAGTAATAACTGATGAGTGGGTGTGGTATATTGAAGATTTACACGGTTGGTGTGGTTTAATCATGAGGGAGAAACCCGAGTGATTAAACAAAGGCAATCGTGGATAAATCTTCAATATATCACTCCCAGGAGTCACTTATTGCTATTATACAATGAGATTATTTAAGAAAGAAATTACTTATTTTTCTTAAATAATGTCTTTGCATAAAAGTGGTGGTAAAAGTGTTCTTCCACTTTGTTTCCGTATTCTGCCACTTAGTTGATGTACTGCGCCAGTGTATGAAACACACATTCCCATGCTTACACAGTACATCAGTGCTTGAGAAAGCAAGAAATAGAAAGGGAAGATCTCCATTGCCTCGTGTGAAATATGGACAGTTTAGACGTATGATAGAGACAGGGCAAAAATTACAAGTTTCTCTAGTTTTGCATAAAGTACCTGATTTTCCTTGTATTTTGTCTACCCTCCATATATACCTCTCAACCTATTAGCTCAAGAGAACTGGAAATCCTTAGCATATATTAATAAAAGAAAGTCTGGGTGACCAGACTTTTTTTCTAATGGTATATGCTTGATTTACAACAGTGGTTAGGCTGACCACATGTTTTTGAATGTTAATGCAGCACTAATACTACAGTACAGCATAAGGGTGGTGCTACATTCCTGAGTGTGCCATTCCTCAGATGACATCTTAAACCAAGTTCCCTTCTGCTCGAGTTGTTGGTAGCTCAGCTGGAAGTAAAAGGATCCTCTGGCACCTACTGAAAAGATTAAGGAAAGTTCCCCGATGTCCTAGACAAATTTTCCAACAAAACAGGCTTATGGTATATTTAGAGAGAAAGTCAGGGAAGAGAATTTGATAGAAGTAAGGAATTATGTGAAGAAGGGAGAGTAGGGAGGTATAAGGAATGAAAAGGTAGTTCACATTTAGGGATATAGGTTATCCTGGTTTTGAGCAAGAACAGAGCCAGATTTCATCTAGGAAATCTTTCAGAGTTGATTTGAAAGATGGGAGGGTATTGATATGATGGATACAGGTAAGGAGTTCCAGGCCATTGCAACCTTGTACAAGTACAGGCAATGCCCAGCTGATTTGATAGGTTTGCAGACAGACAGGAGTTTTTGGTCACTGGATCACAATGACCAACTGGGAACATAGGTGTGGAGAATGGTTTTTAAGGCCTGACAAGCACATAGTTGCTGGACAATTTTAAAGGTGGGATGAAGCCATGTATATGTTAGTTCATTTGGCAGTTCTAACCAATTTAAGCTTTCTAGTGCTATACAGTGATGGGTTCTGAAAGGGGTATTTGATGCAAATTTAACAACTTTGTTATAGCATTGCTCAAGTTTTAATTTTTGTGAGGCCTGGAGGTTAGTAAGGATGGGATCCTCATAAAGAAAAGTGGGTAGGAGATAAATAGTAGCAAGTGTAGTTTTGTTGGTGAGAAAGATTTGGCTCTGTAAAGCATCACTAGTTTTTGATGAGTTTTGCTTATGCAATTTTCTATATGCAGGTTAAATGTAAGATGATCAGCCACTATCACCCCTAATAATTTGCTATGAGACGTGACTTCAGTGGTTGTATTATCAAGAGATAGGTCTTGAAATTTTGTGTTTTCATGAGAGAGAGATTTGGAGAAAAAGTAGTAGTTTGGTCTTTTTTGGGTTGAGAATGAGTTGTGAGTTATGAAGCCATATTTCAGTGACTGTTTAAGCTTCCTGAGTAACATTTTGGAGGTGTACCATGTTGTCAGATGTGCAAATGAGTGTATAGCCATCTGTGTACTGTATTAGAGTGGCCTGCTGTGTGGCTGTATAGAGAGTGTTGGTGAAAATGCTAAAAAGGAGGGGACCAAAGATAGATCCTTGTGATACACTGATTGTGACTGGGAAGTAAGGACTGCCATTTTACTGACTGATACCTATTGGACAGGTAGCTTTTGAAACACAGAAGGGTGGACTGAGAGAGACCTGTTGAGGGCATCTGAAGTAGAAGTTTGCTGCGAGAAATTGTGTTGAAGGCTTTAGACAAGTCTAGAAATAAGGAATAGACTAGTCTGCCATTATCTCTAGCTTTATTGGCAGTATCTGTTTATGTTAGAAGGGCAGTGCTAGTACTATGGGAAGGATGGAAGCCATGTTGGGTAGGGGATAGGAGCTCTTCCTGCAGGAGATAGTCTAGAAATGTTTTTTGAATACATTTTTCAAGTATTTTGATGAGGCGAGATAAGATTGCTATAGGTCTAAACTTATTAATGTCTTTGAATTTTCTTCTTTGTGCAGAGGGATAATTTAGGAATTTTTCCAGAGACAGGGAACATGGGATTCCTGAACTGACTTATTTATAAGGATTGAGACAGGACAGGCAATGCTATTGGCTGCTATTTTTAGGCACTCACTTGGAAGGTCATCATCCGAAGAAGAGCATGGTTTAAGTTTGTTTAAGAGTAGTTTTATATAGGATGTGGGCACGGGTTTGAAAGTGAAAGTGGATGTGGAGATATGTGGTTCTTGGACAGGTATGGGGTTAGATGTTGAGGAATCCCTGGTTAGAGATGCTATACTATCTATAAAATAAGAGTTAAACTGTATTGCAATTTTGATTGGTGAGTTATAGGGAGAGGGGTTTGGGTTGCATTTTTGGCCAGGATGTAGGATTTCTTTAATGGGTGTCCAAAATTTTTTAGGGTTGTGTTTAGTATTATTCTGAAAGTTATTACAGTATACTTTTTTGTCTTCATTTATTAGCTTTTCAGTTTGATTGCAAAGCATTCTGAACTTTTTAAGATATTGAGGTGTTTTATATCTTTGCCATTCTTTCCATGCTTTTTCTATATTTTGCATTAGCATTCTGTTCTTTTTGGATAACCAAATTGCATTATTTGTTTTTAGTCTTTTCCTTCTAGGAGGTGCAAGGCTCTTGATTTTATTACTATTTGTCAATAAACTTACTCTGAATTGTTATTCTTCTACGAAAATTATTGGAACTTTTTTTACTCTTTTGTTGTACTTTATCTTTTTCATATTGATGTATGGAGCTTTTCCCCCAAGGCCTCCATTGTAAGGGGGTTTGCTTTTGTTGACCTAGTTCAACTATCTTGGTAAACAAAATAAACAAATGTAAATAAAATAATAAATAAATATTAAGAACAATTAAATTCTTTATTGTCTTATGCTAGGCAAAAAAACCCAAACCTTTGGAAGAGTAACCGTGCAAAAAAAAACAATTAATAACCACTAAACATGAGGTCAAAGCTAATCCAAACCACAAATCTGATAATCCAGGTTTACGAAGTTTGTAATACAAAAAAGTGCACCCCAAAAGTGTATGAAACCATCAAAAAAGATTTATTAATAGGTTATGTGCTTTCATCCAACTGTATAAAATGGACTATATGGCTAAATCACTTCTTCAGTGACTGAAGCCTTCAATGATTTACAAGCATTGTAAAGTGATGCATTCACAATGATACCACCTGCAGAAGCCCTGCAATGCAGTTTAAAGTGCTTTCAGACAAACTCAAGTCTCCTTCTGGGCTATAAACTTCTCATGGTGAAAGGACTTCTGTGTTGCAGTGAAGTTATGAGCTATGCTGCGTGGGGTAACCCATGAAGTGCAGGTCATGACAGAGAGTGCAGACTAAATATGGCCCTTTGGATAAGGTAATGGCAATCCACTCCACTGTTATTGTCAAGAAACCCCTGTAGACAAAAGCGAACAGAGACATGTCAAACTCAGCCTGGAAGAGGAGGTCCTTAGGTCTGACGGTACCAGGCATATTCTGGGGAAAGAAATGCATTCAAGGATGAGTGCTAGAGGTTATGACACAGATGGACTAAAGCCACAATGATTCCATGCTGCTGTGGTGCACAGGGAAGCAAAAACAATTTGATGCTACAAAGATCTATACAACACTAGAACGTGGAATGTAAGAACTATGAACCAAGGGAAACTTGATGCAGTTAAGAATGAGATCATAGGAATAAACACTGATTTCTTGGGAATTGGTGGAATAAAATGGATTGCAGTGAATCATTGTGCGTCATCGGATCTTCTACTATGGACAACAATCTTGCAGAAGAAATAGAGTAGCCAACACATTTAATAAAAGCAGTGTGAGATGCCGTACTAAGTTTAAACTCCCCAAAATTATACACTGATCCTAATCAGACTCTATGGCAAGCAGTTTTAACATTACAATGAAATACTTTTTTTTTTGCTCCAGCTACAGCTGCCAATGAGGACATCAACAAATGTTATGAGTCTCTGTAGCACCTACTGGAAATAAAACAAAAAAGATATAGCCTTTATAAAAGGTGAAGGAATGCTACAATTGTATGGCAAAATACATCTAAAATAATCAGCATTTTTGGCCTTGGATTATGAAAATAAGCTGTACATAGACTACTACAATTCTGTAAAGAAAATCCCTTCTTCATAGCAAGCACTTGTTTTCAACAGCCTAAGAAATGGATTCACACATGGCTATCACCACATGGTCAATACCAAAATCATACTGATGAGTACCTGTCATGTGATCAACAGCACTTTCATCAAGTATCGAGTGATCAAAGAGAAATGGAAGAAACAACATTCACTGAAAGAGGAGTATTCTCTTTTCTTCACTGTTGTGTGATCTTGGATTAGGAATATTTAACTTCAAGGGTGTGACTGAATCCCACATGCAGGCTGCAGGGGAGAACAAGAAAATTTATCTCTAAGGCTTGGCACTCAGTGAAAGAGCTGTCAGTCAATCAGCATGTATCCCAGACTAACTATATATTTTGCAGACAGAGATGGAAGAGCTCTATACATTCAGTAAAAGCAAGACCAGGAGTTAAAAGTGCTTCAGACCATCACAAAGTATAGCATTAAATTACATAAAACAAGAAAAGCATTCAGGACAATTAAATACAAGCTCAACAATATCCCAAATGAATATGTAGTAGAGGTGAAGAACAAAATTACAAGATTAGACCTGGTAGATATAGCATCTAAAGAACCATGGACAGAAGTTTGTGACATTGTCCCAGAGATGTTGACAAAAATTATCCCAACCAAAAGGAAGACAAACAAGGAAAACTGGGTGTTTGTGCATGATTTACAAGTAAATGAGGAAAGAAGAAGAGCAAAAGGAATGAAGACTGGGAAAATATTTCAAACTGAATGCACAGTTTCAGAGAACAGCAAGAAGAGATATGGAGTAATATTTAAAAAACTGGGAAGTAGCAGAATGGGAAAATACAGTTGTATAAGTTAAACTTACCATAACATATGTTCAAATGATCACTGCTGTATAGCCTTAACTATATGGGTTATATCCTGCCAAGGATATAACAGTTGGCCAGCTTCCAAACCTTCAGGGCACCTTCCGCATGTCCAAAATATCAGGCAGCTCAAGATGAGCTGACTAAAAGACAAGTTTGGGCACAAAGCCCTTAAACTTTCTTGCCAGCAGAGAGAGGGAGTCTGAGCTCTAAAAGAAAAATGGTAGGAAAAACAAAATACAAATGTTCACATCCTGGCCTAAAAAAAGCACACCAAAAACAAGGAGACGATGGAGTGTGAGGCAGCAGCTACAGCAGCAGTGATGATCTGAACATCTACTGTTAAGGTACGTTTAACTTACACAACTTTACTATGTTCATCATATTGATTACTGCTGCAGTAGCCTTAGTTATATGGGTAGTTAACCTAGCTAACTACATTTGGGAGGTGGAAGGACAAGAGTCTAAGAGTTCCTGTAGTATGGTCCTAGCAAAGCTTGACCAGGACCTAGAGAAGGAATTAAGCTTATAGTGCTTTATAAAACTATATACACAGAACCAAGTAGCAGTTGCTAGAATACTTCTAGAATACAGTCCTTTCCAAAAAAAGCCATAGATGAAGCCAAGATCCTGGTAGAGTGGGATTTGATCCTGCCTGGAATAGTTTTGTTATGGTGAGCATAACAAATGACAAAACCTTAGACGACCATTTGAAACAGTCTGTTTTGGCACACAGTTTCCTTTTTTCTTACCTTCACAAGATATGAACAATTGATCCAAAGATCTGAAAGTTTTAGTTCTGCCAAGATAGTACCAGAGTTGTCTGTGGACATCCAAGGTATTAGTAGGTTCAGTAAAGAAAATTGGGTGATAGATAATTTGGCTTAAAGTAAACTTGGATACCACTTTAGGCATAAAAGAAGGATCATTTCTCAAAGAAACCCTGTCCCTATGGAAAATGAGAAATAGTTGGCTCACCAAAAGAGCTTGCAACTCAGATACCCTCCTTGCAGAAGTCAGAGTTCATAGGTTCATAGGTTCATAAGTAGGTACTAGGCTATCAGCCCTGGGGCCCATACAAGCCCAGCCAAAAAGGTACCCTGGCTTTTGCCACCCAAGAAAATTATTTTCCTGTGCCACTGTCAAACAGAGCCACAGAGGTGATCCCCGGGGTGAATTTCCTATTTCCCATTCAATCATCAAGATTTTTCTTTATTGGTAAAACTGTTTTATATGTTAAGAACCTCAAGTCAGCCAGCTTAGCTTGTTGAAATGGAGTATGTGTTAGCTTCTCTAACACAAAATTAAGACCCCATGGACAAGGCACTGATTTTCTTGGAGGCCTCTTAGGCAAAACCCCTTTCAAGAGCATTTTGATAGGAGACTGCCTTGAAAAAGGAGGAACCATGGGCAGACATGCTGAAATGGCTGATAAATTTACTTTCATAGAGGAATAAGAAAGACCATAGGATAGTAGCTCATGCAAATATTAAAGAATAAGAAAATAACTACTCCTGAATGGGTGCTGGTTATGTTGTTGGCAGCAAGTAGAAAAAATTTTTCCATTTGCTAATATAGGACTTTCTAGTAACAAGCTTTCTTGCATCCATTACTATCTGCTGCACATCTTCAGTAAGCAGGTGCCCAAAAGGAATTAAGACCCAGTCATCCTGGCAGCAAATTGAAGCTGATTGATGTCAGGGTGTAGCTAAAGGAACTTTATCCATCCTATCTGCCTTTTTAGGGGCAGTTGGTTGACTATCACTAAAATTGCAGGCAGTAACACATGCATCCTCTAAAGCAGTCAGAACAGAAGGAATGGGTTTAGATACTTGAAAATCCTTATTTAACAACTCATAGTATATTCTGAGGGACTGAAAAACATCACTGTTCTCCCACTGAAAATAATGGCACATTCTAGCAACAGTTTCAGAGAAAGAGAACCGCCAACAGGGAGAATCAGAAACTGAGCTCTACCCTGAGTATGAATCAGAAATCTGAGGAAAATGTATCTGTGGTGTTATGTTCCTGTTCATATTCTGAATCTTGAATCTCTTCCAGAAAAGAGGAATCCCTCTTTCTTTTACCAGAAACTACTTTATAAGAAGGAGCAATAGTGAACTAAACCCTGAGCCAGACCTAGTAATATACTCTTATCAAAAGAAAATCATGAAGGAATAGATACGTGCTTGGGTTTCTGTTTCTTTTTGTCAGGAAACATGGGGCCAGCAGTGTTTGTAATGGCAGCAGCAACAGATTCCCCACAGAGAAGCACAGGATTCTGACACAAAAGGGAAAATGTCCCTGTTCCCTCTCTCAGGACTGACAAGAGTGATGCTCCCTTGCCCACTGAGTTGATCCCAATAGCCAAAGAGGATCTGACTAACCCTAGTCCATAGTGGCTGAAAGTGCTACAACAGAGAGATCTGGGGTAAAACATGAGTAGTCTGAGGTAAAATAAATGTCAACAGGAGAGACACCCACCTGCTACTGTGTCAGACTGCTTGCCAGCTGTGGTGACAAAGACTATTTGCTTATTTTATTTCAATTTTTGCGGATCAAAGTTGGACCAACCATGGGACCAGTAGTCTGTTCCATGGTCAAGTCGAAAGTGATGCCTCTTTCTAGGGAAGACGAGCAGAAATTGCCAGTAAACACTACCAATGCACAAAAGTTACTTTCTTGACAGAAAAACACAGTAAAAAGTACTTTAGAACATGATGCTATCCCCACAAAAGTAAAATAAACAGTTTTTTTCACAGAAAAAATGTTTTCCTTTACTTTATATCACTTTTAAACTAACAGAAAAAAATGAGCACTCAGTTTAAAAGTACGTTACAGTCTTGAAACACTCCATTAAAACACAACACTTCTAGCTTTAAAATATCTTTTCTAAAAAGGAAGGTAATAACTCATCAACAAAATTAAGAAAATGGAAGTTTTCCCCCAAAGTGAACTTTTCTGCCCAGCGAAAGAAAGCACAAGCCAACCATCAATCCTCGAAAACCTCAGAGGGGGTACTCTTCAGCAGTAGTAAAGCTCTCAAAGGTTTCATGCCCAAACGTGTCTTTTAGTCAGCTCACCTGGAGCTGACTGATAGCTTGGGCATGTGGAAAGTGCCCTGGACCTTTGGAATCTGGCTAGTGTTATAGCCTTGGTAAGATGTGACCCATATAACTAAGGCTATTGCAGCAGTAATCACTATGATAAACATAAGGGCATCTTCAAGAAGATTAAAGATATTAAGACACATTTTCAGGTAAAATAGGCATGATAAAAGACAAAGATGAGAGGGATCTAACAGAAGCACACAACATTAAGAATAGGTGTCAGTTATGTACAGAACTATATAAGAGGGACATTAACATCACTGACACATATAATGATATCTGATCTAGAGCTGGACAACTTGCAGAGTGAATTTAAACAGGCCTGAGAGATTCTTGCTAATAACAAGGCTACAGTAAATGATGAAATTGAGTAAAATGCTATAAAATGATGATGTTTGGGCACAACCTGGAATTTGCCAACAAATTTAGGAAATAAATGAGAGGCCATTGAATTGGGAAAGATTAGTTTGTGCTCCAGTTCTAAAAAAGAGCAAAGCTAAAATGTGATCAAATTATCAATGAATTGTATTTGTTTCGTATGCCAAAAAGGTAATGTTCATATTCCTGCAAGCAAAACTCCAACAATATATGGACTGCAACCCCCCCCCCCCCCCTCCAATGTATAAGCTGATTTTAGAAGAGGGAAAGGAATTAAAGATCAAATTGCCAACATCTTCTGAGGAATATATAAAGTAAGGGAGTTCCAGAAAAATATATAATTCTACTTTATTGACTACTCTAAAAACTTTGATGGTATGGACCAAAATGAGCTGCGGCATATTCTTAGAGAAATGGGGTTGTCAGGTCACTTTATTTGCTTCGTAAGGAATCTGTATGCATAAGAAGAAGTAACTGAACTGAACATGGGATAAGTGAATGGTTCACGATTAGTAAGGAGTATAACAATGATGTATACAGGCACCTTACTTAGTTAATTTATACACTGAGTATATCATGCAAAATGTTTGCATAAAAGACTCAGATACTGAAATCAAAACTGATTGCCAGAACAACTATTAACAACCTCAGATATGCAGATTATATGACTCTGGATTCTAAAAGTTGAAGGAGAAAAATGGTTTGCTGATTACTATCAAAAAACAGAAATTTTCTCTTATCTGTATCATTTCTTTGAAAATGGATAAGGAAGGAGTAGAGGCAGACATAGATTTTATTTTTCTTGATAGAAAGACATACAATCAGTACTTGCATCCATGAAATGAAAAATAAGCTTGTTTCTTTGAATGAAAACCAGCTCGATAAGATAATACATTTTGTTGCTTGTAAGGAAAGCAATGGTAAATCTGGATAAGAGAATAGCAAGCACATCACATTGTCAGCAAAGGTCCATATAGTGGAAGCTATGGTTTCCTCAGTAAAAACACATGGATATGAGAGATGGACTACATGTAGGGCTGAATGCTAGAAAACTGATTCTTTGGAAAAGTGTCGTAAGAGATAACTTTTGAGAATTGCGTAAGCTACAAGAAGAGCAAATCAGTCAATACTTAGGGAAATAAATATAACCTTTTCACTGGCAGGTCTGATAGTAAAGTTAAATCGCAAATATTTTAGCAAAATGGTATGAAGACAGAATTCTCAAGAGAAAACTTTGATGCTGGGAAGAATTAAAGGCAAAAGCAAAACAGGGGAGACAGGCTGAGATGGATAGACAGCAATACTGAAATAAAAAATATGAGTTTGTAAGATCTTAATGAAGCACTTGCTGACTGCAGGTCTGGCATGCTAATTTCCATGATACACCAAACAGACTATAAACAATGAAAGATCAACATCAGAAGTTCAGTTGTTTATGAGTAGTAACAGTAAATGACTGACAGCAGGTATGTAATGTTCTTTTGCCTGTTAGAGCCACTGGCATTCTGACCAGAAACTCTTCCCTGCAACTTTTTTTAACTCTTTTATATAAACCAGCTTTTGTCCAGAACTGGAGCTGCCCTGTGTGTGTGTGTGTGTGTGTGTGGGGGGGGGGGGGGTCTTACATGGAAGTACACATCTCACATTCCATTTGGAAGGCAGGAAAGTCAGAGGAATCTTATAACAGGATCTTCCTTTCTAGCAGCTAGGATGTTTAGACATTGGTAGACAGCAAATATCCCAATGCTTCCTTTATAACAGCATCCCCTAAAAACATTTGACTTTAATAATTTTATGCTGTAAATTAACTTTCTCAGATTTTTTGTCGTTCAAGTGTGTGTATATCTATATATATATATATATATATATATATATATATATATATATATAGTCTACTTCAGTAGACTGAAATCCTGCATTACCAAAATTTAAAAGACTGAGACCAAAAGACTGAAGTTTCATTTGAGTGAAACCTCAAATTAGACATGCATAACACTGAACGTTTGGAATGCCAGCAGTCTGAGCTGAGTGGAATGGTAGATCCGCCCATTTCCTCACTACAATACGATCCCAGAGTTGGTATATTTAAATTTCAGGGAGGTTGAGGGGTGCAGCCCCCCTATGAGGGGTGCAGGAGGGCATAGTCGCCCTGCATAAACGTTTTGGATTTTATTGCTTGTAATGTTTTCTACTGAATATTCATGTCAGTGCTATAGTTACTGATATGAATATTCAGTGGGTTTTGTTTGGGTTTTCTGTTGTTATTAGTGGGCGGGTTAATTGATCGGTTATAATTTCCACTGTTTTACTGTTTTTTTTTTTTTTTGGTTTTTTTAATGTATGCTGTGTTTTGTTGTAGATTATTAACATTTTGATATGTTTATGGGTGAGTTGTTAGTGGAACTGTTTAGTAGCTGTTAGTTGAAATGCATTTCGTAACAAGTACAGATTTTGAAATATACAGCATATTGTTTTCCAGGGGGTGTTTTAAGGTGTGCTTTGCATAAACTTGTTGGGTAAATGATAGTTGAGCTTTTGCGGTTTCAGGTTTTTGAACCATATATATATATATATATATATATATATATATATATATATATATATATATGTCTATATATACATATTTTTTTACTATTATTATTATTTTCTTTTTGCTGCACTAAATTTCTTTGTTTAAGTGTATAATTGAAGAGCTACCCATTATGTACAAGTGCGTCATATTGTGTTATGTGGACTTATGGTCTATCTAGGTAGTATTTGAAAAATACCAGCACCCCACCACTGTTATCAAACTGCAATTAGTTAATAAATTAATGAATGAATTAATTAATAAACAGTCACAATAGCAGCTATACTGAGCTGGAGATGGCAGAGCATTTTCACGTGCTTGTATTCTCACCTCCTGTATAGTTTAATGAAAGAAATTTCGTCAGATTCTAAATTCCTGATCAACTTTTCTTAATGTGATGATCTCTTGAGTTTGCCCAAAGCAACAAAATTGCTACTCTTTCTTCCAAAATCTGTTAATCACATCAGATCTTCCTTTTCCATATCGTCATTAAACAATACTCCAATAGAAGTTGATTCTAGCACAAAACTACTTGGCACTATCATTGATGATCAACTAAAATTTGATATACACATTAACAATTGCATCAAAAAAAAACATCAGAAGTTAGTACTCCTGTACAAGAATAACAAATTCCTCACTGCTGAAGCCAGGCTTGCTTTAACTCATGCTACCTTCTACCGTGTCTAACATGCTGTCCCAAATACTCAAAAATCTGAACTCCTCTCTTCTTACCAAACTAGAATCAATCTATCACAAGATAGCCAGATTCGCAGCTCAACAAACTTATAAATTTTACCACTGTCTCTCTCTAACATACCTGAACTGGCTCGAACTACCTCCCCAGCTATTCTAATTCCAGCTCCAAATTATATACGCCATTCTATATCAACCATCTTTCTGCCCATCTCTATCATCTCTCATTTCCCATTACTCACCTGCCAGACATCTCCGAAGTGCAACCCAAGACTTATTACAGGTTCACAAACCAAAATCTAAGACAGGCTGTAGCTTAAATAGCTACCATCCCTCCATTGCATGGAATAAACTTCCACTAGATACCAGGAACCTTACACACCCCAAAGACGACTTTAAGAAACACTGGACTTGCCACTGTTCGCGCCCTCCCTAACAACAATCAACCTACTTAGCACTGATAAACCAATACACAGAATGAACAACTTATTTCCTCTTCTATCTAGTAAACTCCTAAAACTAAGCTATTTTGCTGCCCTTAGAACTGCAGATTAACAAACCACTACTACTTTCTTCTCGTGCCTTTATTGTTATTCAATCCTGTATGACTTTAGTAAAGTTGATAATTACTGTATTGATAATTGTAGCCTTCTAAATATTTCTTGGTTATTCTGATGGTGAATGTCCCTATTGCTATTGTTATACTTTTTATGTACATCTTGGAGCTTTTCTCCACAGGCCTCTGCTGAAAAAGGGCTTGTGCCCAGTCAGACACTCCCGGTCAACAAATGTAAAATAAATAATAAATAAATATTAAATAAAGGTTTTGCCTAACAATTTCTATATGATAGAACATTATTATGTGTGCAAGACCTCTTTGGGTATGTTCACCTTATTCAACTGTTTTGTGGACTGCAGGCATTATATATAAACAAAGAGATGCAGGGGAGTTATAGAAATGTTTTTCTCAAACTAATGCAACTGATTATTAAAGAGCTTTTTTCTCAATGTAATATAGGAGAGCTGCCTGCATTACTTAAGGAAACCTTGGTTTTTTTTTTTATATATTACAATGGAAGTCTGCTTAGATGAAATGCAATCACTCTGTGAATGGAAGACCACTGTTGAATCCATGTCCTTGAGGTATAATCCTATCCTAAAGGGAGATCCTGATGTGGGAGGTAGCCATCCTCTTATCCTTATAAAGAGTTAGACAGTGTTGTCCACACAATCACACCACATGCTGACCATCTCCTGAAGTACTTGGCCTGCTATGCCAACTCACATCATCTGAGTCACCGTCAGTTCTTTAGCATTCTGCACCATGGAGCTGTCTCAAATAATTGATCCACTGAGTCCCTTCTTAGCCACAACACAGACAGTAAGTATAAGAACAAACCCCGAAAACTATAAGCTCAAGTAATTTAGGCAAATTTATCAAATAGCATGAAGGAGGGAGGCATCCAAAATATATAGAAGAAATCCACACAGGCACATGAAAACCAGAAGCATATTGACTAGTCATTGGCAGGAAAAGCAGACCATAGAGATATGAGACATCAGTAATAAAAAAATGAACACTGGCCATAGATTGAGGAGTATTTTTGGGGGGAGGGTATTTCATGATAACAAGTAAACAATGAAAATTAATTTGGCAGATAGGCTATGACTCTGTCTCTTAAACAATGAACATTTTATAATTCTTGGATGAGAGGGGACTCCCAAGATAATAAGGGATGGATACAAATCTAAGAGGTTTAAGCAGATGTCCTTACACAATGAGGCATGAACACAGACAATTTAACACAAATCTTATAGAGTACTCACTTTCTACATGTGCATTATGAGATGTGAGGTATCAATGCAGAATTTTGTCTAAAAACGTCATGTTTTGTTGACATTTTTCATTTTACATCATTATTAGTATGAAGCCACTAACTGTGTTATCAGTGCCGCAAAAAAAGCAATTAATGACTTCTTATTATAAGTCATTTGTGATATCCCAGTCAGTAACAGCACAATGTCAGTTATACAGCCAAGAAATTGACATAAGTATGTTAACTTTCGTGTAGAAGAATTAAAAAGTACATGCAATCTGCTATCAGAAGACTGAAAATATTATTTTAATAAAATAAACATCAGCAGAAAACTCAAGTTAGTGAAATATTTCCTAACTAGTCTTTCTACAGCTGCTCATTAAAAACTGAGTAATGGCGTTATTTTGTTAAGTTTTACTTTAAATACAAAACAGAATGAGCATGGTGGTACGGCGGTAGCATTGTTACCTCACAGCAAGAGTTTCTCCCGTTCAATTCTCGGCATGGCTTAGGAGTGCCTTCTGTGTGGAGTCTGCATGTCCTCCCCGCAGTTGGGTAGTGTTCAAAAGACATATGTGCGTAAATGGGTGTGCCTTCGTTGAAGGTTGGGTGTCGAGCTGGCACCTCGGCATTTTGTTCCGCTGTGGCGACCCCTTACCGGGAAAAAGCCGAAAGACAAACAACAACAGCAAAACAGAATGAGATGCAAACAAAAGTGCTCTGAAACAACATTTGCTGTAATGTTAATATTCTTAACTGGCCTGAATTTATTCATTTAGCAAATAAATACGAAAATCTTTTAAAATAATTTCTAATGATTAACCTAACTTTTAAACATTTCCTCCTTGAAATCTTTTAAATCTAATTTATATATAATTGGTCACTAACCCTTTAGTTTTACATGTATTATTACAGTATCTACAGATTTAATATTTATTCAATTTATAGTTAGAAAAGAAGATTGTAGGAGCATAACATTTTTTTCTTTCATTGTTATTACAATAACTTGGGCTATTGGTACTGATAATGCAAATGGTATAAATTGTTTTTATTTTTTCTTTCTTATTTGAATATGTTATTCATTAACCTTCTGAGTTTTGTGATCATTTGTTCATTTCTCTCATTTCATTTATTCAGGTTGCATGTCATTTTTTTTTTTGAAAATTATTAATATTTTTGGGGGTGCTCTACAGCCTTTATATTTGATAGATGAAAGGATTTCTAGAATGCAGGGCTTTGAGCACAGAAATGTTTTAAACTAGTTTTGAGATTTTGCCTTTCAAAATATAAAGATCAATCATTTCACAAGACAAGGATGACAGTTCATAGTGGCTGTGATCATGGAAGTATGTGCAACCCTTATCTAATGGACCAGAGATTCATCCGTAGTGACTACATTTATAAATGATGTGACTTTGAGCAAGTCTTCTTAGGTCAAGATTCCTGAACCAATCTTGAAATAGGTAGATTTGCCAAAGTGGAACATGGACAGTAATTGAATTCTTGAACGTTTGAAAAAGTTAAATTGTATGCTCAATAAATGCACTTTTGCCTTTTATACCTACGTGGGTTTACCATTGAAGTTTTGCCATGCAATTGCATGGCTATGAAGTATTCGAACAACAGATGTTCGAATACTTCATATTTCGGCAGGTTATGTGAGCAAATGGTATAATTACGAATGGACTGCATTCGCAATTATAATGTTCCCTCATGTAAAGGGATTGCGGTACAGTGCGGATAGGGAAATACATCCCTTTTCTCACTGTAGTGAAATCTCGGAGTTGGAATATTAAGTTAGAGGGGTGGGGAGGGTGCAGCCCCCCACAGGGGGGTGCAGGGGGGGGCTTGCCCCCCTGCATAAACGTGATTTTAGGCTAGCTAGTTAGGGAGTTAAGGGAAGAGTGGGATTGCTGTTAAGTGTCGAAAATGTCATGAGTGACATTTCTGACATTAACAGCTGTTTTCCGACATTAGGAACATTCGGAATTGTGTACTTTCGGCGAAACACTTTGATAATAAGTACACTTTTTTTTTTTATTTTCGAAATTATGATAGTAAACCCCTACGTGTTATATAGCCATTACTAAGTCACCTAACCATGCATGCTGCAGAGACTACCCTACACATCTTGTTAGCTTCAGTTTATATATCTTAGCTGTTAACTCTTATGTAAAGCAATATATCTGCAAAAAAAAAAAAAATCAGAAGAGAAATGCCCTAGTAAATAATTTGGTATTACTTACTCAGATACTATATTTGTTTGAAAATATATTCCTAAAGTTAAGGACTGCATAAACAATTCATAATTTCCTGTGGCATATCTTAGGATCTATTATCCCAAAGATGGCAATAGCAGTAAAAGGACTCATTGTAACACTCAGGCTATAAGAACAGAAATAAATAAGTACTGTATAATACAAATGATTGGACTATAAAAATGCAGTTTAGCTTATCAAGTCTAAAAAAAGTATTACAAATACTGAAAAAAAGACCAAGCTGTTCTGTCTATCAAGACTTATCTTTATTTTATTACAGCAAATTTCCATTACGGTATCTTAATAGTGTTCTAAGTGAAGTGACAATAGTCATTTAGCATGCTGCTACCTGCTTTGTGGCTCATATTCAGGGTAAACAAACAAAAAAAACCAAATCAGTATTCCTAGAGATGTCCTTGACATGACTCTGTGTTCTGTCTGAGCACGAGTCAAAGAATAAAGGTATAAAAACAACAGCATATACACTTCCAAATGAACAACAGAGGAAATAGTACCGATTTTCAAAAAGATCCCAGCAGGGAGGAAGGTTATTACATACTTTGCATTTCTATCCCATAGAGTTAGGAGAAAGAACACAAAAAACATACGGTTGTACTTTTCCCCAGCCACTTGGTCAATCAGGGTAGCCATGCATACTTCCTAATAGCTGAACAAAATGCACAAGAGCTGACCTGATTATTTATAATGGGGGAGCAAACTGACCAGCTAAGTGGAGACCCAGCTTCCTAAACAGCTGACATGCATGAGCAACAGATGGAGAGGTAACATAATGTAGAAGAAAGTCTATCAGGATTTATTAAGTACAAATGTTTTTAGTAAAATTATAATTTTGGTAAATGTAGAAAAGCAAAGAAAAGGGAATAAAAAGTAGCAGTTTATTTTTTGCACTAATGCATTCTGGGCTGAAAGGGCTGGGCGTAAAATACACATTCTGTGAGCCACAATGGTGAAGTATGTGCAAAGCTGAAGAGAAGGTTGAAAAATTCATGTAAAATTAATGGAAACCCCTTGTAATGCTAAGGCCATGACTCCTCTGGATTGGGCTCCACTGTTCTCAAGGAAAGTTGCTTAAACTCGCCCTCTTTGTATGTTTGGTGATCCAGTAAGTTTTATATTTTGGGTGCTTTTACAAAGAGTGGTTTTCTCAACTAACAGTTAATTTGATTTTTTATGTCATTGAAATAGATGCAAAAGCAAAGTGTAAGAAGGAAAGCTCCCCTAATCTGTCTATACCCACAACAGCCTAATATGTAAATAAAGATGTCAGGCTAAAATTAATCGATCTCTAGGCTACAGAGGTAGAGTTCGTTTACCATTACTAATCTGCCACACATGGTAATATTCATTTTCATTGTAGTTGCCATAATAATCACTGTACATACAATCAGTTTTTAAATGTAAAATGCAAAAATTGTACTTCCAGTAGGAGTCTGAAAAAGACGGTTTTTGAATCACAGAACTACTATTATGGAGAGTCATACCTTAGTAGAAAAGTTCTAAAGGTTCTGAGTCCATTTTAAAGAACCACTCTTGACCTCTCTCTGAATTTTGTTGTTGTAGCTTTGTTTTCTGGGGGGGTAAGGTGAGCATCACACATGGGCATACAGGGGCACATGTCCTGTCTGGGAAACTGTATGCCCAGGTGAGTGCCCCAATCCCTGGGTGTATATAGAAAAAAAATACATTTTTGAAATAAATTAAATTTCAAATGTTTGGCACAACTGCAAATTCCAAGTAGTCATACTAAGTCTGCTGGTGGTTTTTCCTTTACCTCATGGACTGTCGCTCTTCCCTTAGCTCTCACAGTCAAGGACTAGGGTGAAAATGAACTGTATGTACATGCACAACTGCACATGCACATCATCTCATGCCACAGTAATTTAGTGGCTGAAATTGTCAACAAACCATTTAACAGTTTCATTTAATTTGCATAAAGAAAAACACATTAAGCAAACAAGCAAAGTTTCTTCAGATTTACTTGGACTTTGGGGGACTTTCAGAACAATTATGAGGTATGAGAATGCATGTCTCCCATTACTGAGTTACCAGAAAATCAAAAATGATATGAAAGATAGCAAAGTGTGAGGAAAAATCAGGATAAATAGAAAGCTACTAGTATCGCAATGGCAATACATAGTGTGAAATTGTACATACATACATTCAATCTGATACACACACACACACACACACACACACACACACACACACACACACACACACACACACACACACACACACACACACACACACACACACACACACACACACACATATACACACACTCACACACATAACTGTAACTTTCATTGTTCTCTGTTTGAATCATAGTCACATTTGCTCCTGAAACATTTCCAAGTAATGCTATGGATAGCTTCGCTCGGCAAATAACTATAATATATGCATACTAACCAAGGAATGTATAAGATAAAGTTTTTTAAGTAACTCTGACACTTGCTATTATTATTTGGTACATGAAAGGAGTATACGCATTGTTTTAAGTATACCACCAGCTGCGGCTTTATTGCCACTCCTTCTATGAAGGCAGGTTATTTAACACTCCTACTTCCCCTCAGCTTTGAGAGGAATGAGCCTCACTCTTCCAAGTGTATCACACCCAGCAACTACATACTGTTTACTGTTATTCAGCTTGTAGTTAGTGTTACTCCTGTTCCATGAGGATAAGAACTAGTGTGAGTCACTATTTTCTCAATTACCCTTTTGTCATTCCATTTACCTAAACAGTTTTCTTAGCAAGAGAGTCAGCTAGGATCATTCACTGGTATGGAGCAGTGTATCTGCCCACCTCATTAGAAACCTTAGTTTGAAATGTGCTCTTGGCATCACAGAGGCAGTGAGGTTGAGAGTACATATTGATGAAAGTCTTGCTCTTCTTTCCCATTATAGCTTAGAGTTTTCTGGGGATTAGTCTGTTACAGGAAAACATTGTAGAAGAACTTGGAGGCTAGTGTCATGCAAAGAGAAGCAGGAGCACACATTCATTCTGAGGTAAACCCATTCACAACGAAGTAAACGACATATGCAATTAGATGTACTGCACACATACTCTAAGGAAAGGTTATAGCCTTCTGAAGCAAAATCCAGTTTGTATTCTCAAGAACTCAGGCCATAGGACTCTCAGCATTTGCAACAGTGGTGCACACTTTTTGTTATAAAAAGATAAATATCTTGTAGATGACTGACCTCCAAGAAGGTTATTTTGACCAACTCATCCACTCCCATTTATATATACCCACAAATATATATATGTGTGTGTGTGTGTGTGTGTGTGTGTGTGTGTGTGTGTGTGTGTGTGTGTGTGTGTGTGTGTGTGTGTGTGTTTATATATATATATATATATATATATATATATATATATATATATATATATATATATATTATATATATGGGTTGTAGACAACAACATGAAAAAGAAACTTCCTTAAATTCCTTCCTTTGTTACACACACTACTGAAAATATAAAAATCTTTCCTTTCACTATTTTTGCAGGGAGAGAGCTGCCCTGTACAACTATACTGTCTTGGTAAGTTAAATATCCTAATACTGAGATTGCACAATACTACACAAAAATGAAAACAAATAACCCCACTATTGTCTTATCTTGCATATATATCTATCTATATGTATATGTATATGTCTATATATATATCTGCATACACACACACACACACACACACACACACACACACACACACACACACACACACACACACACACACACACACACACACACACACATGGTTTCACTTCTAAAACATTGAAATTTCAAAACACTGAACCTCTGAATAACAGAGACCTGAGGATCGAACTTTTGAAATCTCAAGCCTTTTCAATGGAGATCGCCATACAATGCAGAATGGGAACTTTAACATTCTCTTCACTGTAATGTGATCTTGGAGTTGGTATACTTAAGTAGTAGTGTTTACATTCTGGATTTTTTTTTGTTTGAGATTTCATAACTTTGATCCTCTTGTCTTCATTATTCAGAGGTTTCATGTTTTGAAATTTCAACCTTTAGAAGTGAAACTATATATAGGTATATAAG
>NC_056730.1:840415631-840465631 GCF_019279795.1 Protopterus annectens | reverse complement strand
TCATGAGGATCTCTGCTCACTGCTCACCTCGGAGCTATGCTCTTCGTGTTACTTCTAGTTTTAAAATATCTGTGATGGGAGAAGGCTGAATTTATATTTTAGATTTCTTAACTCTGAAGTAAGTGATGTTTTAGTCAAGTTTAGACAAAACATATAAAACACGATGAAGTACACCTCTACAATTGTACTTGGTAAATGCCAAGATTTAAAGTAAAACGTGCTGTAATTACTGCTGTGTGCACCTCAGTAATACACTGATTTGATTACCTTTATTAACCATTTGTCTGCAGGTTACAAAGTAGCACAACACTGCATGACTGAGGTGCTGGTGTGAGTGCCGAGTTTATTTTGTTGTATTACATATTTTATTAGATATGTTTTCTTTTTTTAAAATTGACTCAATTTTCTCTTTCTTTTGTAGTACATTTACATGGTAGTTATTTGTCTAGCAGGGTAATTGTCCTGCAATTTCTCATTAAAATCAAGAGAAACTTTAGCTCAGAAGTGAGAAGTCATGCTATTTATTAACATGAATACCCATCTATCCACAAAACATTTTCCCCCATTTTTGCACATGGCGTGGACTTGCCACTTCAGCATTGATAATCTAAAGCCAGGGTTCGGGTAGCTTCTCCAAAAATACAGTAACAGGACAAGGATAGCCAACCCATATTCTATTACCATGCAGGCCAAGTGCTTGGCAACTAGCTACAATGCTTAATCATCAGTCTCTATTCGCATGGCCAGAGACTACATGGAAGTGCAGACACAAGGATTTTCAGGGGCTTTTTATGTTGCATGTAGGTCTTTTATTTCACTTTTTGAGAATTTTATTTTATTTACATTTTGGTTACCAGGAAAGAGCATGGTTCACAAAATGACCAGCTGCAGGCTCAGCCCAGGCTGCAGTCATATTGTAGCAAAGAAAAGCAACAAAGAACAACCAGCAGTATACAGCTGTGGATTGTGGTATCTGTAGACATGGGAATACAAGAACAATGAAAAGCAACAAAGAACAAACAGCAGTATACAACTGTGGATTGTGGTAACCGTAGACACGGGAATACAAGAACAATGAAAAACAACAAAGAACAACAAGAACAATGAAAAGCAACAAAGAACAAACAGCAGTATACAACTGTGGATTGTGGTATCCGTAAACACGGGAATACAAGAACAATGAAAAACAACAAAGAACAACCAGCAGTATACAACTCTGGATTGTGGTAACCGTAGACACGGGAATACAAGAACAATGAAAAACAACAAAGAACAACAAGAACAATGAAAAGCAACAAAGAACAAACAGCAGTATACAACTGTGGATTGTGGTAACCATAGACACGGGAATACAAGAACAATGAAAAGCAACAAAGAACAAACAGCAGTATACAACTGTGGGTTGTGGTAACCATAGACATGGCAATACAAGAACAATGAAAAACAACAAAGAACAAACAGCAGTATACAACTGTGGATTGTGGTAACTGTATACACGGGAATACAAGAACAATGAAAAGCAAAAAAGAACAAACAGCAGTATACAACTGTGGATTGTGGTAACCGTAGACACGGGAATACAAGAACAATGAAAAGCAACAAAGAACAAACAGCAGTATACAACTGTGGATTGTGGTAACCGTATACAAGAACAATGAAAAGCAACAAAGAACAAACAGCAGTATACAACTGTGGATTGTGGTAACTGTAGACACGGGAATACAAGAACAATGAAAAACAACAAAGAACAAACAGCAGTATACAACTGTGGGTTGTGGTAACCATAGACACGGGAATACAAGAACAATGAAAAGCAACAAAGAACAAACAGCAGTATACAACTGTGGATTGTGGTAACCATAGACATGGGAATACTAGAAGTGGTTATCTGACTGAGGTCAGTCAGTGGATTAAAGGAAAGGATAGTTAGGATGATCACAACAAAGTCACCATTGTCATGGCTTGTGTGGGGGAGAACACTGAAACAAAACATAGTGTCTGAAAGCTCCAAGCTGAATAACATTGGCTGTCATCATTTGTTTTTTCACTTTTCTGTCAGAAAGTCAGATAGATCCTTGAGCAATAATAAAAGCATAAACTGCCTAGAGCACCATTCACTTTTATTTAATGTTTTGTGGCTATCAATGTGGGAAGCGAGTTGCTCTATAGCAGCAAGTGGAAATACAGAATGGTGGCTGTTAGTTTCCCACTTTTGGCAATCATCTGTAAGAAGTAATTCCCAGAACTGACTGCCTGTTTGGGTGTGTGGAAGAGATAGGCTGTGCATGAAAGAAAAGAGTATTTATATGACTAACGTAAAGCAATCACTGATGTGACTATTTAGGAAATAGAAGGCTGCGTGTATGCATGTGTGTGTGTGTGTGTGTGTGTGTGTGTGTGTGTGTGTGTGTGTGTGTGTGTGTGTGTGTGTGTGTGTGTGTGTGTGTGTGTGTGTGCACTTGTGTACATATTCAACATCAAGAGGCTGAAAAAATTACTGTTAATGTTACTTCCACTTTCCTCATAAACATCAAATGTGGACACTGAAGGTAGATGTCTCCTTAGGATAGGCATGGTGTATTCTGTAGATGAAAGCACAGAAGCATTACATGACTTCTGTCAAATAAAAATTATATGGCTTGCTTGTGGTTGGTGTATGTGTCTAACACCAGCAAGTTGAAATATACTGCTGCGGCCATTATGTTTTTTTTTTTCTTTTCTTTTCAATAAGACACCAGATGTATACAGAATGTAAGTATCATTTTTTGGGGGGGTGCAGGTGATGTGTAAAAGCAAATGACAGCTACAGGATCACTTCTGAATGATTATTGATATCACTTATTAGGGGATAGTATCTATTAAAGAGCAATATGGAAAACTATGTTATTGATTCACAATCAAATGTAGTGTACTCACTCAGAAGTGGTACATTCAAATGGAAGAGTATTTGTACATTTTGTACCCAAGTATCTTATTCGGAATTCCACAGATTTGTATTGTGAATTGCTTTCAGGGAACTTAAATATAGCTACTTATATACAGTTAGTAAATCCAGTGTTTCAGGGGACTTTCATTATCCTAATCAGGTGCTATGCTAGGTTTTTACCTGGGACTATTTGAACTTTGCTCAAATGGCTGGATAAAACTAATATCTGCAATATGTGTACTAAGTTCTCCTTGTGTCAGAAGAAAACATGATTTCAGTAGAAAAAAAATATTTATTTTGTTGTAAGATTGTAACTGCAATTATCATACTGGCCAAATCTGTGAAGTGTAATTCAGAGGTCTGCTCAAATGAAAGCATTGATGCTAGAATTGCAGTCATAGACTGGGCCTAGAAATTTGCCATGTGAGCAGCTAGTGAAGTTACTGGCCTGAATGTAACAGTAAAGAATTTAAAAAGAAAAAGTAAAAAGTCAGGGGTATGAAGAAGCGTTATAGTTAAAAGAATGGGATGC
The DNA here is from genome assembly GCF_019279795.1 of Protopterus annectens. Lineage (NCBI taxonomy): Eukaryota > Metazoa > Chordata > Ceratodontiformes > Protopteridae > Protopterus > Protopterus annectens. Next base: position 840,462,173 of record NC_056730.1, on the reverse strand, counting down.
CCTTGTGTGGTCATTTTCATGTACCCCTTGGGCCTCTACTAAAGGAGATTCTTGTAATTTTTCTATTATAAAATCAAGTACATTTGACAAATAGAAATAAACTTTTTGATTAGAAAAGATATATTTAATGCAATTAAATGAGCATCCATGGGCTGTATTTTATAGTTAATTTATAACACTACAATAATTGAAATTTATTGTAATGGACAAGTGTAGTTAACAGACAAAGTATGTCCACACAGTTATTTATAGATGTCAAATCTAGTTAAAACATAAACTGTAAAAATGGAGGTAATAGTAATGAAATATACCATACAGATATGTGCAGAATGTGCACATACATATAATTATATATAAATATACACACACACACACACACACACACACACACACACACACGCACACATACATATGTATAATAATATATACACACATATACATGTATATATATATATATATATATATACGTATATATAATCTATATATACATAATATATATATATATATATATATATATATATATATATATATATATATATATATATATACATATATAATTATAATTGTAATTTCAGGTGCCACCTTATAGACTTACAGTACTGATGGATGCAAACATAAGCGCCGGAACCATAGAGCAAGGAGAAGGGAGCACCCCCCCACACACTTTTACAGCTGTAAGACCTATAGGCAGACCCATAAATTCTAATTCAAAAGTGTGTGGAAATAAGTATGTTCCACAAGCCTTTTACTCAATTCTGATCACATCAATCCTGCTGCCAGAGTCACAGTAAGGAGAGATTTTATGTGTTTTGCTTTCCCTCAAGGTTGTGCTCCATTTTGGTTTCTACCATGGCTATGTGCTCCATTATGCATATTTTGGTTTAGCTGTGCTCCATTTCCGTTTCCCAAGGCTGTGCTCCGATACACGTGTTTTGGTTTCCTCCAAGGCTGTGCTCTGTTTACCCTGCTGCCAGAGTCCACAGTAAGGAGAAAAAGGCTGTGCTTTCCCCAATGCTTGTGCTTCATTTTTCCTGCTGGCTGCCAGTCAGTAAGGTAAGATTTTGTGTGTTTCCATTTATGCAGGCTGCCTCTGTTTATGTTATTCATAAGTCCACAGTAAAGGGAGAAAGGCTCTGCTCCATTTTTGGCCTGTTTCCCCAAGGCTGTGCTCCGTGTACCTGCCAGAGTCATATTAAGATTTTATGTGTTTCCGTTTATGCAGCAGCAGGCTGCGTCCGTTTATGTTATATGCAGAGTGTTGTTATATGCAGGTTGCCTCCCATTTATGTTATATGCAGAGTGTTGCCTCCTGTTTATATTATATGCAGAGTGTTGCCTCCTGTTTATATTATATGCAGAGTGTTGCCTCCGTTTATGTTATATGCAGAGTGTGTGTGTGTTGCCTTCATTTATGTTATATGAAATATGTGTGTGTGTGTGTGTGTGTGTGTGTGTGTGTGTGTGTGTGTGTGTGTGTGTGTGTGTGTGAAATATAAAGTTGTTTCCTAGCAGCAACCTATTCATTAATTAGAGATCCCTTTAATGTGGAATTATTTAGATGACTTACATCTGCAGAGATTTTGCATATTTACTGATATTGGTGGATTGTAATGACAGAATTTTGAGTGGCCTTTTATGGTTAAAATTTTCTGAAATGGGTAGTTTTGTCATTGGTTTATAAATTTTGTTTCATTGCTTACTAGAAGACTGTTCAAAACTACAAATTTAAAATGCAGTCTAACAACTGGTAAAGTATTATACAAGGAATATAATTTAATACAATCAGGAAGATGAATCAAACAATGCATACATGTATGGATGACCCTAAAATGTGTTTGAAAACAGCCCAGAGGAAATTGTGAATGGCTTAAAATTATGGGCAAATTTTAAGCTTTACTGTTGTTACCAAAGCAATGGTTGAAGGTAAAATGGTTCACATCACATTACCTTGACCTGGCCAAGCCTTTTAATACAATCTCCTACTCAGGTGTAGTACAAAAGCTAAATAATATAGGAGCAAACACTTGCATCACTAGCTGGATTGCCAACTTGCTCACAAGATGCAGGAGATCAAAACAGAGAAAGAGACCCGTCACCAATGGAGACCCCAAGGGTTCGGTGCTGAGACTTTTTCTGTTTGGCATATACATCTCAAAAGTAAAAGGAAATACCAAAGGGCTTTGTCTGGCTAAGTCTGAGATGACTGCAAGCTAAGAGCAGTTATTGAATCCCCAAATGACTTAACCATCATGCAGGAAGGTTTGTCCCAAACAATAACTGGTGTCAAAATCATGACAATACCCTCTGAGAACTGACCCAATTGTTTGGCATTTGGGAACTTGTGTGTACAATGACCTAACTTTTAACCAACATATGTCCAGAGTCATAAGAAAGCCTTTCTATATTGCACAGCTTATAAACAAATTGATTGTGACTAGTGCTGGAGATGTTGTTGTCCCCCTTTACAAAGCTCTCATTAGGTCAATCATTTTGTATAATGCCCACTTTGGCATGTATCTGTCCAGCCCCTTGCAACAATTGGAATACCTTCAGAGATACCTTACTTAAAAGGATACAAGTCCTAAACAATGTGTCTTGCATGGGCCACCCCACAAAGATTTATTACTATACTCAGTATCGTACAGAGTGCTTAGAGGTGACATGTCTGGCTTACAAGGCATCCTCCGACCTAATACAGATGGACCTACTGAACATCAGCAAGTCAAATGGCATCAGAAATACTCAGTCCAAGTATCTAAACTGAATGTTGTGGACAGATGGATATATATCACAGAGGCTACCACTATTCAAGAACAGACTATCCATAAAAATAAAACAAAGCTCCTCCGTCCATATTCAAATACAACTTGGATCTAAGGATGGGTAATAGAAAATGTACTCCAGGATTGCCCCTCATGCCACTAATGGATAGAGGCAGTTCCTAAATGCTGCATCCCTTATATGGGTCCCCTCAAATTATCTATAGAATGATCAGAGTTATTCTCACTAGGGTTAATATACAATCAGCCATGGGATAGGTAAGACCAATCAGAAAATGTTAATTCAAGCACCAAAAGGGAATTGGCTAAGCTTAAAAAGTCCACCAAGTGAACCTATGTTGTGGTAGTAAGTAGTTATAATGCCCTTTTTAGATCACTAAGTGCCCCTCTCACCCTCGCCCCCCCCCCCCCAAGTCTTCAACAGCTTCCGGCACATATGGATGCAAATGCTGAAGACCAACAACATCAGACATGGACTTGGCCCCCATGCAGAACCCATTGTAGCTCTCATTCATTGTCCACACCCCTCAGAAACTTTGATATTTAAAGTGTTATTTTTGTTCCTGCCAGACCTACCTGATGGATCTACTGCATTCAACCATTTAGGTTCATGGTTTCATAGGTTAATACTAGGCTGCTGATCTGCTGGATCATTTGTAACCTAGCCACATGACCTGACAACAAATCTATCAATACATGAATTAATGCTAGACCCCCATTAGGATGGATTACTTTTGAGATAGTTATGTCCTCTTTCTGTAAGGGTCACACTGGTGGTGTACTTACAACTGACAATCCTGTCATCCAGGTTACACTGAAACAGTGTCAGAGAAATGCTATGCTTTATATCAAGAGGAAGTCTATTTCATAAAAAGGTATTCATGCCAGCAGGCCATATTTGTATTGCAGTAGAAGTTCATAAACTTTGAGTGGGTGTCTAGTGTGTGTTAATTTAATCAATATGAAAGAGGATAGGATTCGATTCTTCAAGGCTCAGCAGGCAAGGCAGAGGTCCCATCTCATAAGTCAATAGGACATGGGAGTGAGAGAGAAAATACTTTAAGGCAGTCAGTTAGCTCAAGGTGAACAAGCCCTTGATTGTCTTAAATGCTGTGGTCTCTTGTGCTTGGTCATGTGCTTAAAATATATAGAAAAGGGGGCATTTTACTTTATAAATGGCCTGATAAGGGAGGACTACAGGGAGATAACTTCCTTGGATCTACAAAATATACCCTGATGCTGATGTAGCTTTATAAAAGTATTTGCCAAAAAGCAGCAGTAACATGGTTACAAAGGATAGTTTTTTCTCAATGGAAATGCTCAGCTTACTGATAACTAAGTCAGGTTTAGGGGCTGCTACTTATGTGGCAGGAGCCTGGGTACCAGGGTTTGCCAAGATACACAGTGCTGCATTTTTTGACATTTGATCGGAGGCTGTAGTCTACAGGTTTATGTTCAGCTATCAAATGGAATTTCCATGGAATGGCTGAACATTAAACCCTATCCATCTAATGTTCATTCAGCAAACATTCATTTAATCGATAGGGAAAGTACCTAGTTGGCCACCACTTTCCCATCTGCTCTTTTCCCCACTGCAGTGCTGTCTTAGAGTTGGTAATTATAGTTGGGGGGGGTGAAGCCCCCACCTTGGTGGGTTTGAAATACTGAAGGGGGGCACATGGGGAAGTGGTGGCCAACTAGTTACTTTCCCCATTGATAAAATGAATGTTCTCTGAATGAACATCCGCTGGCTAGGGTTTGATGTTCACCATTCAATGGAATTTACATTCAATAGCTGAACATAGACCATTAGTCTATGCACCACATTTTGCCACATGAAAGGCCATCCAGGAGAATCTGGTGGTCATTTGGGGTGTTTATGACAGATTCCAGTCTGTAATCATTAGCAACATTCATTAGCCTCAGGTGCTTGGTGTCAGCCTTGACATCAGAGAAGTAGATACCAAAGAGGCATCACCCCATTACAGATCCCTAGTGTACACCACTGGTAATTATTCTTTTGGTTGAGAGTGTCTCTAGCACAGATAGACTGAGTTCTGTTGGTTAGCCAGTTTACTATCCAGGAGGTAATATACAGTTTTACATTTAGTTAGACTAGCTCATTGGTGATGTCAGAATGTGGACTGATATTAAATACTTTGTTCAAATCTAGATAAACAGTGTGAACTGATTTGCCTGAGACAAGTGTCTCAGTGATGTTTTCAAAAAATACCACCAGATTTATGGGAGAGGATCTGCCTTTAACAAACCCAAACAGGTTTGGTTCCAGGTTTGAAGACAGCAAATATCTTTGTTAATGAGTCCCATAATGACTCATTCCACTGCCTTACAGATAAGTCTGTTTATGCTTATGGATCTGTAGTTTCATGGATCAGACGTAATGCCCCCTTTGTGGAATAGAATGACTACAGCAATTCTCCATGCTTCTGGCATGAATCTGATAAAGAAGTTTAGACTGACTCAACTAAATAACAAATCAGTTGAAAATATTTGGGGCTGGGAAGAAGACAGCCTGGTTCATTATCCATGACCATGGAGCTACAGTTCCTATATTTGAACGAGCAACTTAGGACATGGTCAGAGGTGACTGGGGATGACATAAGCATTATAATGTCTGCAGATAATTAGGCAGAGATGGGGGAATAAAGTTTGAGCTGACATCAGAGCATGAGTATTTGGTGTTATTTTGAATTAATTCCAAGCATCGTTGGGTATTACTTCAGTAGTTCTTGATGTAACTGAAGAAGGCTTTGTGGTTATCCTTAGCATGGGTGGCAATTAATACTTGCTCTTGGAAGATTTGATTTTGTTTCTAAGTTCTTTGCTGGTCTTACTGAGTTCTCCAGCTGATGGGGGTATTAATTTTGCTTTTATGAGCTAAGAATTACTTCCTCTTATTGTATAGTTTGTTAAAACTGGCATTCCTCCAAATGGGTTTGCTCTTAAACTTGGCACTGTATTAATGCCTTATGTGGACTAAGGCCTCAATGCAAACCTGGAGTTGAGCATAGAACTTACTGATGAATATGGCCACATGCGATGTGTGATCTTCAAGGTGAATTCAGTTTTATCAAGTCATTATTTAATGGAGAAAGTTTGCCTTGGAATAGTTTCTAAAGATAGGGGGTTTACAATGTAACGCAGGTCTTACATTTAAGATAAGTGTTACTGCATAGTGATGAAATTTGTCCAGTGATTTGGTAATTATAGTTGCCAAGAATGGTAGGTTCAGTTGGTGAGAATCAGGGCTGGTGTTTTTGATCAATACATTGGAGTTGGGATTACTAGGTCTAAGGAGATGGCATTAATGAAATCCAGGAATCATTGTGTGTACCTATTTGTTGTGTTAAGAGGTTCTGCAATTAATGGAGTGGTAGCTGAAGTTACCCAAGAGGAGAATGTTGGGCTGTATAGTGAGGGAGGCCAACATTTTTGGTATGCCTCATGGTTTGCCAGGATTATGGAGGGGGTATGGTAGTTGGCAATGAGGTAGTATGGGGTTTTGTTTATTATAAGATGGATGTCAATAAGTTCAAGGTCACTGTCCAACATTACGTGAGTCTGGATGGGAAATTGTTTCTTACCAACACAGATACATCACTTCAAACTGCACCATTCAGTGTAATATTGGGTATGAAAGAGTGGTAGTCATTAAATCCCTGTACTGGAAGAGTGCTTTCACTATTCTGAAATTACGTTTTAATATCTGTGCATATATCTATATGTTCCAGGATTAGGATTGCTTGAAAGGAGATCATTTTTTTAAGGTTTAAAGCTTTGAGCACTGCCACCTTAATATTGTTTTGATTTTGGTTCTCTATTTAAGAATACAGGTGTTGCTTAAAAAGGTACTATGAGGGAGAAAAGTATTGGATAATGTGATGCCCATGCCCTGGCCCAGCAGTGAAGGAGCCTCAATCCTCACCACTAACACCAGTGAAGGGCTTCTCATATAGGAGGAAAGGATAACAAATACACACTGTAAAGTGCAATTTCTGTTAAGAGCATACATAGATCACAGTCAGTCCAGGGCTGGTCACTCTCTTGCTCTCCTGGTCCCAAATAAGACTCCCCACTGACACAGCTATAGGGTCCAGATCTCAGGCAGCTGGGCAAACTAAAACCTCCAGCAACCTCTTTGTCCAATCAGTGCTTCATGTCCCTGGCCAAGTAGCTGACACTCACACATTTTGAGATAAGAGTTTATACAACCACACAAACACTTCTGGGGAAGGCTGGCGCAGGTTCTCCAGCTGTGCCCCTTTTACCCAGACTATATAGCAGAAATCACTTTCACCACCCAGCTAATATTTATCAGCTACTCAAAGGCCCTTACAAGTGTGTCCAATTATTACTGTGCAATATTATTATCCAGTTGGTAGTATAACTAAAGAGTTAAGGCTTATTAGAGTGACTTGCTACAGGATCCCTATATAGATGCAATGTACTCTTAGAGCTTAACTTATCTCTACACAAAACAGACACAGTTGAAAGGTTTTAAAATATTTAATAATAAATAATAAAAACACAAGACAGTACTTCTTACTACACAGTGCTAGTCAAGAGTTCAGAGATCAGAGAGAAATGCTTAAAATAATTCAGTAGTACAGTTCTGACATCACAGAAAAACACTTAGTCTAATCTTTCTTGTTTCTAGCAATTTCTAAGAGAAAAACACAAGTCTAAGATAAACTTACTTATAGAACACAGGCAGAGTGCTGATGAGTTGCATGGTCAAGACAAAAATGCTTAATGCTCTCTGATTCTCTCTGTTTTTAAAATCCCATTCCTGGTTCACATTACATCATTCTTCATACTTCCCTGGGTTCCCAGGCTAACAGAAATTACATTTACATTCTTCACCTCTGGGCAGAAACCAGACCAATAAAGGGCATTTCTGCATGCAAATTCTGGCCATTAAATCTGGCCTTAAAACAATACCAAGAATTCCTTCATCTAGACCAGCCGGAGCCAACTTTAAAGATCAAAGACAGTCATATAATGTTTGACTTAGCTTCCTTACAGCAGAGTGCACTGTTACATTTTTTCAGTTCCACATGTAACAGTATTTTTCCCTATTTAAGACAGCAAGCCTGTGATTTACATTAATATTTACAAATGATAGAATTATCTATACAATTCTATCTGGCTAGGCTGGCAGCCTTCACCCCCCCCCCCCCGGAGAACTCAAGCTAGTTTTTCAAGTGACCCTTGAGAAGCACTGCTTCCAAGGGTTAGGTCTATCTGAGTTTACCTTACCCCATTCCCTGTCTTAGGAGCCCATATGCACTGGCATTGATAATCCCACTGCAGTGCTGCACTGACATGTCATATGCTTGCAACCCTGGGCTCCGTCTTAGCAACATGGCATTTTGCTGGCTGACTCTGTTTATCCATGTTATGGGGTTGTGATCTGTCATAACAGTGAATTTCCTTCCACACAGATAAGGCTGAAGTTTCTGCAGTGCCCACACTATGGCTAGACATTCCTTTTCTACAGCTGTATAGCATTCCTCCCTGGGTTGGAGCCTGCAACTGAGATAAACCACTGGGTGCTTTTCTCCCTCTGAAGAAATCTGGCTAAGTACAGACCCCACCCATGGTTTGATGCATCCACCTGCACAACAAATTCTTTGCTGTAATCTGGACTGGCTAACACGGGGGGGGGTCCTCCTAAAGCTTCTTTAAGCTTCGGGAATGCCTGCTCACATGCTGGGGTCTGCACTAACTTATCTGGCCTGTTCTTCTTTGTCAAGTCTGTAAGGGGAGCAGCTATGGTACTATAACTGGGGGCATACTTTCTGTAGTACCTTACTGTCCCTAAAAATGCCCTCACCTGCCTTTTGGTAACAAGTGCAGGCCATGCCTGAATGGCTTCCACTTTGGCAAGTTCTGGCCTTATTTTACCACTCTCCACTCTATGTCCTAGGTAGGAGACCCCTGAAATACCCACCTGACATTTGCTCAGCTTAATGGTCAACCCTGCCCTCTGTAGTCTTCCCAGCACCTCCCTGACATGTTGAAGGTGCTCTGGCCAGGAATGGCTGTAGATGGCAATATCATCTAGGTAAGCAAGATCAAACCCTCCTGCTCCTGCTAGGATATGATCTACCAGCCTCTGGAAAGTCACTGGGGCATTCTTCATCCCAAAGGGCATTTTGTTGAACTCATACAAGCCAAAAGAAATCACAAAGGCTGACTTCTCTCTAGCACTGGGAGGCAAGGGCACCTGCCAGTAACCCTTGGTAAGCTCAATGGTTGTAATATACTTAGCACCACCCAGCTGCTCTAGGACCTCATCTGTCCTATGCATGGGGTAAGCATTGACTCTGTGTGACTATTTAATTTCCTATAGTCCACACAGAACCTGGTGCTGCCATCCTTCTTTGGCACCAGCACCACTGGGGAGGCCCAGGGACTGTTGGACTCTTGATTCACCCCTAGTTCCAATATCCCCTGTACATTCTCCCTCAGAATATGTTTGAGTCTCTCAGGTACTCTATAAGGGGCCTGCCTAATAGGCCTTTGGGGTCCTGTATCCACCTGGTACTGCCCCAGGTGGGTGCACCCTGGTTTCCCAGTGAACATGTCCCCAAATTCCTGCAACCCTGCATGGATTTCTCAAACCTGGGTAGGAGATAGCTGCTGGGACATTGCTACCCTTTCCACTGAGGTGTCAGCCTGAGCCTCACTGAGATCAGTCCCCAGATCTCCCTCAGACTCCTCCTGCAATCCACTGCAAATGTTCAGCACAAGGGCCTCCCTATCATGGAAAGGTTTCATCGTGTTAACATGGTACAGTTTGTGCCCCTGCCTTCTGCCTAGCAGTTCCACCATGTAGTTAACATCACTTACCTTTTTTACTACCTTGTAGGGTCCCTCCCACACTGTTTGCAGCTTGTTGTGTCTGACAGGAATGAGAACCATTACCTGCTGCCCAACAGCATAGTCTCAAGCATCCCTGTCATACCACACCTTTTTCTGTTGTTGGGCTTTTGCCAGGTTCTCCTGGGCTAAGTCCTTGAATTCCCTGAGCCTTGTCCTCAGGTTTATGCCACAACAGACTCCTTATGAGACTCGCACTCACCTTCCCACTCATCTCGAATTAAATCTAGAGTTCCCCACACCCTATGCCCATACAGCAACTCAAAGGGTGAAAAACCTGTGGATTCCTGGAGGTGAATTGCCGAGGTACCAGATCACTTTGAATTAAAGAAATTGCTGGTCAAGTGCTGGTTATCTGTGTTTTCTTATATCGTGTAGCATAGTCCACTACCACTAGGATATACTTTTTCCCTGTGGAACTTGGGATACTCAGAGGACCCACAATATCCATAGCTACCCTCTGAAATGGCTCCTCAATCACAGACAAAGGCATCAAAGGAGCTCTCACCTTGTCTCCTGCCTTGACTACCTTTTGGCACTGCTCACAGGTCCTGCAGTACTCTGTTACATCTCTGGAAATTCCAGGCCAATTGAAGTTCTGCATAATATGCCTCTTTGTACATTTTATGCCCATACGACCTGCAAAGGGAATATCATGAGCTATGGCTACACGTGCCAGATGGTAGGCCCTAGGCACTACCAACTGCTGTACTCTCTCACCTTCTAGCCCTCCCTCAGGGGTCCACTCTCTGTATAATAACCCTTTGTCCCAGTATACAGATTCCTCCTTTCCATGAGAATCAGGTGCCTCCCTAGCTACCTGACTCAGGCCTTGCAATGTAGGGTCTGAGAGCTGAGCCTTTCTCAACTCTCTCCTTGTAACCCATACCAGCTCTGCTTCCACAGGAAGTCTGTCATCCTCTGACAGTGGTGCCTCACTGTCAGTCTGGGTACTAAGACTCACCTCTACCTTTGCAGTCACTCTGTCCAAGGGAACATCAGTACCCCCAAGCAGCTGTGGCTCACCTTCAGTCTTACTGCTACATGGTAGCTCTCTCCCTGAAGTAACCACCTCACCAGTCCTGGCTGCAAGTATCCGGTCTGTCTGGGTCTTCCACAGGCTACCAGACCCACATGCTTGTCTCCTAACCTGACTGCGTGTAACTGAATAACCATATGGTACTGCCTCATCCAAATCCTTCCATATCAGGACATCTGCAGGATGGTAGTTCAGTACCCCTGTTGTCTCAAGACAACCTACTACTGGCATTTTGTCTTTCTCCCTTACTGGCTCCTTCACCTTTTGTTCCCCGCCTTGCCTCCATGGACACCTGTATGCCACATGACCGCAATGGTTGCTTCAAAACATTTAATCCTAGCTCCTGGACATGTACCTGGACTAGTGGCTTCCCCTGCTACTGGCAGATTCTATTGGGGCAGTCTATGCTGCCCACCATGGGTTCCTATAGAGCCATGAGCAGTACTGGGGGTCCCTTTCCTGTGCAGGGCTGCCCTACTTGCCAGGTATAGGTCTCCCTTCTTCCCAAACTCATCTGAAGTAGTAAATTGTCTATCAGCTAACCAGATCCTCATGTTCTCAGGGAAAGTGCTAAGGGCTTTTTCCCTCAGCAAAATGTCTGCCACCCCTTCAAAAGTGGTGACCTGACATCCACTCACCCACATATTTAAATAAGCACGCAGTTCAGCAACATATTCACACACACTGTCATCTGCCTTGCATCTATGCTCACAAAGCCTTTTCCTATACGTTTTAGGTGTTAGCTTAAACAATTCTAACAAGTGATTTTTAACAGCAGTATAATCAAAACATGCAATGTCAGACATTTTTGACAAAACAGTTACAGCTTTACCATGGAGTAAGGGGGTCAAGAACCATACCCCGAGCCTTTGGTCAACACTATACTGTTTGCATACCCTCTCAAACATCTGAATGAAACTATCAAAATTATCCCCCTCTTTAAATTGTGAAAGAAATTTACTGACCTTTTGTGCTTCTGGGGTCCAGTTACTCCCTTCACCATTACCTCCATGACTCTGGCAAAGAGTCAGCATTTCCATCTCATGCATCCTCTGGCACTCCTTTTCCTTAGCATCTATCTCCAAACGCCTGGCCTCCAACTCAAGTCTCTTTAGCTCTAGATGTTTTTTTAAGTCCTCTGCAGAAAGGTTGAGCTGTCCATTCTCCGAGGGTATCATATCTCTACTGCCAGTCTGATTGTCCTTCTGGTTGCTGTTTTATGATGCAGCTGTAACCAAGGCTGCAATCAAATCTGCCTTAGTCAGGTTTCCATGCACCAGTCCCCTAGCCTGGCACATCTCCACCAGCTGGCTCCTTGTCAGCTTCCCATACTCCTCTGCTGACATGCTGCCTGCTCACCCTGACTAACTAAGCTAACAAAAGAAATAAAACAATTGTGATCTGAACTCTGAGTATTCACTGTGTGGCTGATTTAGTGTACAAAACACCTTCAAAACTAACTGTACACAAGCTACAGGAATTCACTCTACCCACACCACTACAAGCAAATTAGTATTTGCCACCAATTAATATGTGATGTGGATATCCCACCACTGTGAAACAATTAATATGTGATGCTGGTGCCCTGGCCCAGCAATCAAGGAGCCTCGATCTTCACCACTAACACCAGTGAGGGGCATCTCATATAGGAGGAAAGGATAACAAATACACACAGTAAAGTGCAATTTTCCTTAAAAGCACACAGAGATTACAGTCAGTATGGGGCTGGTCATTCCATTGCTCCCCAGGTCCCCAATAAGACTCGCCACTGGCACAGCTATAGGGTCCAGATCTCAGCCAGCTGGGCAAGCTAAAACCTCCAGCACCCTCTCTGTCCAACCAGTGCTTTGTTTCTCTGTCCAAGTAGCTGACACACACACACTTTGAGATAAGAGTTTATACAATCACACAGACACTCCTGGGGAAGGCTGGCACAGGTTCTCCAGCTGTGCCCCTTTTACCCAGACTATACAGTAGAAATCACTGCCACCACCCATCTAATAATTATCAGCTTCTCAAAGGCCCTTAAATGGGTGTCCAATTATTACTGTGCAATATTATTATCCAGTTGGTAGTATAACTAAACAATCAAGGCTTATTAGAGTGACTTGGTACAGGATCCCTATATACATGCAATGTACTCTTAGAGCTTAACTTATCTCTACACAAAACAGCCACAGTTGAAAGGTTTTAAAATATTTAATAATAAATAATAAAAACACCTCTACCTGTTTGGACCATAATACTTTGTGCATTTGCTTAGATCAGCTTTCTTCTTTGGTCATCTCAAAATAATATCAGACTTAACAGTAACAAATGTACTGTGTTGTCCTTTGGCACCAATAACAATGAATGCCCATATGATCTTTACAATTCAACTTTGTCCAAAGTAAATTGTCAGAGATTTAGGGGGTTTGATAGACAATGAATTAATGTTTGATGAACATGTCAAAGTGCTATTGAGAAAGTCCTGTGGTTTCATTTGCAATAATTTACAATCCTTTTATGCTAGGAAAGACAATGAATGACTCCATTATTCAAAGCTTGTATATGATCCATTCTGGAATACTGTAGCTTGTTTTGCATGTTCAGTTTTACATTATTGCAATCACTTAAATGACCCCTACTGGGCTTTGATGTTTTGTCTTCTTTAACATTAAACATTGTATGTGTTTTAATTGAGTTGACTAAACCAAGCTGGTAGCTTCCAAAAATGTCTCACATTGGGTTTGTAGTGAATATCCTTGAAATCTGATAAGACATTTGTTACATAATAAAGGAACTATTAAACAGAGCTATCCCAACTAGAGTCTTTGGTATGCACCAGCAGGATTGTTAGTCAGTATAACTGAAATAAATCAGACTTGGACGGTTGGTTTATATCAGAGTTTCACCAAAGCTTATAATTTGCAGAATATGCATGTAGTTATCAATAATTTGACCCATACAGAAAGAAAACAATTGCCAGACAAATCATGGAATCAATTGAGAGAACTAAATAATAAAGGAAAAGACAAGCACATGACAACCACAGTCTCTAGAGATTTTTATCTAGTATATCTCTGCAGCTTCATGAAAACTAATAAAACATAAAGGGAGACTGTGTCTACACCAGTAAGAAAGCTGGTAAAGTTAACACTGCTTTACTTTAAATAAAACAGTAAAAATTGTGAAAATTGGATTTGATCCTGAAGACCTGTCCGAATAAATATTTGTGAGAATGATCCTGTTATAATGACTGGGTAAAACTATATGAAGTAACAATACTATCTTTACTATTTTGCCCAAGATCTCTACAGCTATCTGAAATGTACTAGTAAAATCATTGTCAGTGTCTGACAAATGCCTCCTGGTTTATAGTTACAAAGACTGGCATAAAGATAAAGATACATTTTTTTATTTTTTTTACTGGAATACCTACCCTGTCATTTAAAGCTTTTCTTTTATCATTATTTGCAAACCACTGCTGGCTGCTGTACTCTGTGAACTGCAGAAATTCACAGGGGCCAAGCATGCTGCTATTGGATGAGATGGATGACGCATCCAGCAAGCGCTGTGGAATCTGGAAGTAATCGCCAGTCTTCCCATCAAACTTGTGTCCGTTGATCTGCTGAGGGTACCAGTGATAAGATTTTATGCTCATGTACTGACAGCTCTCGAGGACTGTTTTACCACTGGTAAAAAAAATAAAATTGTAAATATTTATTAGAAATGAAGGTATGAAATTAAAAATCAATCAAACTTATTTCCAGTCTTAAATCTAGTATTTTTTTCAATAAATGCCTAAACAATTAACACATAACACATAATAATGCTCAGAGTGTTTATAAAATCACATAGTGCTGTGATTCATTTCCAAGTTGGGCAAGTCAGAATCAGAATTACCCTACAGTCTAACATTAATAGGAAGTTTAGGTCACCTTATAAAAATTTTACTAAAAAGTACAAAAAATATAGGAATACAAAAAATATTGCTGCATATAGGGAACATTTTGTCTTGCATTCTCTATCTTCCTTTCTAGTGAGTTAGCTGTACAGTCTATGTAAACAACAGTCTATTTTCCACATCATAACAAATAACCCGAGACTGCAATATTTATTGTTGAGTTTCAACATAAATTTCGATCCCAATAATTGATATGACAAGCAGCTGTTAGAATTCATCACATTTCTATACAAATACCCTTTTCTGTTCTAAGCCTTCTTTCCTGAATTTTCAGACTGTTTTGTGTTGTTTTAGTTTACTTCTTCAGAAATATGTATGCTCTTGAATTTTTTGATTACTCCCATTTGAGGCTACCTGCATGTTCAGTATGTCATCACTATATTCCAAATTGCATGTTAATCTAATCTGTTCAGCATTTTGCTCACAGTGTTTATTCTGCAAAATACATGTCAGAAAGGAAAATGTAACTAGCGTGCATAAACTGTATAAGAAAACCAGAAGGATTTACACCTGCCTAGTTGCCCAGAAATTGCATACTCCATTAATTGACTAGCACCCCATAATGCCCCACATCTACTTTTTATAGAGGTGATGAGTTAAGTGTGGCACTAGCCTTCCTTACAAAAAAAAATGCAAATAAACAGATAGTCATCAATTTCTTATTGCACTCAAATATTTTACTTTTCTGAATGCAGTTATTAAATTCATCTGTTTTTGCCTAAGTACCTCTAATAAGTTGACCATATCTAGTATAGTCAGTAGGACACTGAAAGACTTAATGAAGTTGTTGTCATGAAAAAGTCCAGCAGAGGCTAAAAAGACAGCACCATCATTCTCTTTAAACTTCCACAGCATATTGGTTAGTGGTATGTTGTATACTTTCCTCAAATTGTTGATTGGCCTGTAAGAGTGTCATCTCACTTTTCTTTTTAATTTACATCATAATCTAGTTGTCACTGCATGAAGTTTTATCCCCCCTTATTTGGATTATAGAGCATATGGAAGAGAATACTTATATGAAATATCTAAAACTGATTTAATTTAAGATCAGATGTATAGCATAATTTAAATGTGGATTTTAAGTGCATAAAGTAGAACTGGACCAAAAAATGTATAATATATCATTCTCCACAAATGTTTAAACACTTTTATTAAATTATCAGATTAAACACAAGTGGAAGGCCCAATGAAACACACTGCTGCTGGTAAAATCCAGAGAAATATAATCTAGAAACTTTTTGGAATAAAAACTTGTTTAAAACTATGAGAGATAAGCACTTTCCTTCACAAAAATACATGAACTTCATCAGATCAGTTATTGGGATCATTCCCATACACCTCCTTATAGGTATTATTGCTGGAAGTACATACACAATTTGTAATGTTTGTGTTCAATCACATGACTGCCACACCCTCAGGAAATGAAGCATCATCTTAAAGGAGCCACCACAATTAAATGCACAGTGTGTAGCACTGAGTCAATTCAATTGACAAAATTTGCAAACAAGGAAAAAAAAAAAAAAAATATATATATATATATATATATATATATATATATATACTAAGAAATGAACCTCGTGACAATAACAACATTTAAAGAATAGTAAATTACACCAACTCTTGTAGTACTTTAGTGCTTTCATCTTATTTATTATCAAGACTTCATCAGAAAGACATGTTTCTTGATGATTCCAGTTATGAAACATGTCTTTCTGAAGAAGTCTTGATAATAAATAAGACAAAAGCACTAAAATACTACAAAAGTTGTTGGTGTGATTTACTATTCTTTGAATGCTGTTATTGTCACAAAGTTCATTTCTTAGTTAAAATTACTTCTCTTCATTTGATTTTTGAGTGCAGTTAATTTTAGTTGTGTGTATATATATATATATATATATATATATATATATATATATATATATATATAGATAGTATAAAATTAATTCCCTATAAAATCAGAAAATCAAGACAAAAGTATGTAAAAATATGTAAAATATTAATCCTGCATTTAGGGCTCATCTTTCCAGTGCTTTTAACTTGAGCAAACATGCTATTGAAACATGTTCATTGAGTCCAGGCCAGTTATTGGCATTCAAACGCAGCTGCCAATATAATTCACATTTTTCCAGTAATAAGGTCCAAGGACTTTGATTATTGTTGAAGGCATTTGTTCCAAAATACAAAATTTGAATTTGTGGTGTGGGTAACATATTATGTGTTTGTAGGGGCAGTTAGTCTCTTTTTTCATTCTGATTTTATACAAACATTGATATATTCTGTCCCTCAGTCTCCTCTCCATTTTTCCTATGTAAAAGCAGGGGCAGAACATACATAGTGCACAATATATCACCTTTGTTGTACAACAATTAAATCTCTTTCTTATAGCAACCACCTGGTTGTTCAAAGCAATTTCATGGCATACCAGAATATTGCAGTAGTAGGAGCAAGAACTGCACTTTTTCACCCCCATAAACTCAGAATTTTGCTTATGTTGGTGTTTGGACCAACTGTGTTCTAATATTGTTGTCAATTTACTGCCCCTTTTGAATACCACTCATGGACCTGGTCCCACATAATCACGAATGGTATTCTCTTGTAGTAGAAGACACAAATTATTTTCCAGAATTGATTTAATGGAGAGACCTTCAGTAGAATAGATTGTAATGAAAGAATTCCTGAAGGTCTCTGTGTTTGTGTTTGTGGTCTCAGTCATGGGTGGCATTGATGTAGTATCCCCACCATCTATGGCTTCCTGACTTCCATTGTTGATCACACAAAGTCCTCCAAGAATTGGCAGAAAATGATGAGACTCACATTTATTGATCAACTCTAGTATCAAGTACTCTACAAATTTTGTAGGATAGCCACGTTTTAAAAACATGTTTTTCAGCAATATGCACTCATTCCAAAAGGCAGTATTTTCACTGGTCATTCAAGCTGCCCTAACAAACTGGACTTTGATCACTGCCCTTTTCTGTGTTATAGGGTATAAACTGTCAAAATGGAGAAAAATGTTCAAATATGTGGGTTTTCTATAAATTTTGGAAATGAATCTTCTGTGTGTGTTGTCCTTGGCCAACCATATATCCAGGTGAGTTATGTTCACATCATTACTCTCATAGGTGAATGCAAGAAACTCTATTGTTTTATTAATATATGCCAAAACTGGGGTATGTCGCGAGCTTTGCCATACCACAGGATGAAAATATCATCCAGAATGCATGTGTAGAATCTACATGATGCAAAAAAGGGGGAGTTAAATAAGAACTTCTTCTCCCATTGTATCATAATAATGTTGGCAAAAAGACTAAGCATCTTTCTTCTGCACTGGTTTTGTTTCTGCTTGCAAATCCTGGTATTTTATCATTTTGTGTCTCACTGTTCATAAGACACTGTAATCACTGCATGCATCAATTTCAATGATCAATGCTATTTCTGTCTTGTTTTCATGGGCTACTCTATCTAGTTTTCTTGCATCTGGTTTTTGAACAGTTGCTAAAGAGTGATCCCATGTGATAAAGGCATCATTCTGTATAATGCTTTGTATCTCATGTTTCCATTGTTTCTCAGCTACTTCTATATCATAGTGTTTGCACAACCCCCGATGCAACAACCTGGCCATATAATGGTACTGTTCAGTATAAAAGCTCACTGATATGAGTGTATCACACCCAGCAGCAAGATGTTACACAACTTTCATCTGTCTGTTTCCCCATCTTTTTTAATGGACTTTGTAAACCAACCTGTAAGTGGTCCACTATCCTTTATTGTTATTAACCTATATCATTTACAGTGCTTTACTAGTATAGATGTTCTGATGAGTAGTAATAGCCCAATGACATCAGGAAAGGAGTTCCACCTGAATAACAGGCCAGGCACTGGACTGACAGCTTGCAGTGGCAGGGAAAAATAACAGTATAACCTCTTCCTGGGGCTAGATTTAGGGAAGATGTGTCTCCTTAGCACATTACAAGGAGATGCCAATTTTGGGTCAGGTCTATAGAGATTTGGGGTGCATGCAGAAGGGGTAAGTCTGCAAGATGACAGATGTGCATTTCTTGAACTAAGAATTTTTCCGTTACTAAACTTCACTGGATACCATTGAAACATTGTTAATTTGAATACTTCTCTTTGGGAAACCTAGTACAGCATAGGCCTTAACATTATCTGCTCCTGGCCTTATGAAACTATTAAATGAGAGAGTTATTATTAAGCTCAAAACCTCCATTAGAAGCTTTGCATGCAACAAGCAATGGGATGTGATGCAAATAAACAGATTATTCTTCTTCTTTCAGCTTTTCCCGGTTAGGGGTCGCCACAGTGGATCACCTGTCTGCTCATGATTGACAGTGGAGTTTTACAGTGTTGAGTTGCCAGCCTGGCGCCCAACCTTCCACAGAAGGCACACACATGCACACACTCATACCTAGGGCCAACTTAGAGTGTCCAATTCACCTACAGCATGTCTTTGGGATGTGGGAGGAAACCGGTGCAGCCAGAGGAAACCCACGCAACCACAGGGAGGACATGCAGACTTTGCAGAGAAGGCACCCCAGCCGAGGATTGAACTGGAGAACCTCTTGTTGTGAGGCAGCAATGCTAACCACTGCACCACCATGGCCACCCTATGCAAATAAACAGATTAAAAGGTATTAATATTATTGATTAAATATGTTCATTAAAGGATTTGTATATTGGCATCCTCAGCTTTATAGTCACAGACTTAAAATATCCACTGCTCTTTTTGTTCATTATACATCCTTCTCACAACTCAAAATGCACAACAAAGGTACATGGTTATTTTTATAAACTCGCTCCAGAAGAGTTGGCTGGTAATCTAAGTTCTGTTTACTTCTCTTCCTCTAAAATAACACCAAGTAAAATGTCTGTTTCACATTCTGTAACACCATTCATTTATAATCACACACAGTATGCAGGACAATCAGCTTTTCTCACCAATAACTTTGTCAGTAGTACATTTACAGCACATGGCCTCAGAATTAACTATGAATCATTTCATTACATCTTAGCTACTCTTTTACAGGATAACAGACAGCTTTCTGAACTTCTAACTACTATACTTGCTAGTATACGTTTATCACATGACTTTTAGTAACTCCTCCTTCCCACAGCTGAAATATATTTGCTGTGTGGCCTTTTAGTGGCCAGTAAGTCCTTCTTTCATTCAACTCTTAACGGATCAAAATAATATTCACTGAACAATGCTTCTTTCTTTTACTTTATTTAAGGTATAACATAGAATCATAGAGTTTTCACTGGAAGGACCTATCATGTTACACAACACCGATTGCAGTACTACTAAATTCTTCTTCTATGCCTCATTTCCCATAAATAGATGCTACATAATTCTATGAATGTCAGGCATTAATCCTGAAAGCATTCTTCCCCTTCCTATTTCCCTTTATTATAAAGTTATTTAGGTTTCTTTGCAGTGCAGAACATATATCTCAAGCATTTAAAATTTCTGACATGTACTGTCCTGACGCCTAAACTCTATAGTCAACATTTTAAACTAATTTTCAAACTTCAATAGTACCTTTAGTATTCAGCATCTATTCATTATAATGTTTAGAAATGTAATTATTTAAAACACAAGTAAAAACAACAACATAAATGGCTTACTATTAAAATTATGAAATTTAAAAAAAATTTCGTAATGAAATGTTGAGAGGTATATTCGAATCTGCAGATTTTTGACTGTTCAGAAAGTCAAAAATCTGCAGTAATTGCCAAAAAAGTTGAATTCAACATTTTATGGCAATTGACGACAATGCCACCCTTGCTGTAAATCCCTAACTCCTACAAATAACATCCAGTTTTTGCGGGGGGGCAAGCCTCCCTGCACCCCACACACCCCCTAACTATATTTTCCAACTCTGAGATCACACTACAGTGAGGATAGGGATGTATTTCCCTAACCGCACTGTACCACAATCTCTGTACATCCCTTTGAATTTATATTAGCAAATGCACAGGACATTTGCTAATATAAACATTCGAACATTCAGAGTGCACTCATATGAACTATTCAAACATCTGTAGTTTGAATTGCTCATAGGCGTACATTCTGACGTTGAGATTTTAATAGTAAACCAACAGAAACATATAGTTATACCATAAAGTAGTTAATAGAGGAAAGATAATGGCTGACTAAATCCTGGCAATGGAAACTTGATTTAGGGATGTAGCAAGTCACATCACTTTTCGTGAAGAAGCCAGAGCTGGTGTGTAAGTGGGCAAAGTACCAGCTAGACATAATTGTCTTATCCCTACACACAGCTTTGATGCCAAAGCAAAATCAAATTCAGGAGTAGTTTGTCTTCTGTTCTTTTTTTTTTTTTTTTGCCTTGAAGGAGGCTCAGGATGAGTTTGAGGATTATCAAAATAGCACTGAAGGAGTTCTGTACAGTTGGAGGTTGTGAAAGTAGATCAGAGAGCTGCTGCAGTGTAGCACACAGCTGTAAAAAGAAAAAAAATAAACTTTGTCTGCTACTTGTGCATATGAACACTTATTCAGAATATGTGGCCTTCGACCATGAAGATGGTGTTTGATAGAATGCCACATACTGACTCTGTACTTCTAATGAATGATTTCACAGTTATATGGGGAATTTTAAAGATATCTAGAGGGGTGCTTGTAGGTTCATAGTTGAGTATTAGGTTAAGGTCCACAAGGGCTTTTTAAGCCTAGCCGATCATTCAAAATCTCTG
This sequence comes from Protopterus annectens, assembly GCF_019279795.1. Classification (NCBI taxonomy): domain Eukaryota; kingdom Metazoa; phylum Chordata; order Ceratodontiformes; family Protopteridae; genus Protopterus; species Protopterus annectens. The sequence continues at coordinate 840,440,770 of NC_056730.1, read as the reverse complement.
ACAAGTTCTGGTACCCTCGATAAAAGTAAACATGGGCTCTGCAGATGAAACATTTACAAACAGGGGCCTGGGAGATGAACTAATTACAGGCTGCCTGTTTCCATTAGAGATACATGTGCCAAAATAGGGATGAATTTCTTGTTCCCAATCCAGTTAGTTTGGAATTGGGTTAGGGAGGAACTCTGCTTTACATGAATGGGGAGCCTGTTCCAGAGAAGGAGTATTCTTTGAGATACATACCCGTCTCTCCAGCAGGTTCTATTTATATCATGGGTAAGGTTTAAAGTCTTTAGAATGGGTAACTCTGCTGCTATTTGTTTTGTGGATATGCAAGAGGTCCACCGAGGTGGGGTCTTACAATGTCTTGTATATTAGGCATATATCTCCCCTCAACAGCCCATGGGAGACAGAATAAAGGGAAATGACCTTGAGGCAGTCTGCATAGGACATATTACTTATGCCCTGATAATTCTTTCCACGGTTTAGATATGAGACTAGAGAGATGTATGGGTCTGTAGTTTTCAGGGTCTGTAGATGGCCCACCTTTGTGCAGAGGGATGACTGTTGCACTTCTCCAGTAGTGTGGCATGAAGCATGTTTGGAAGCTACACTTAAATAGCAATTCCAGAGGGCCTGATAGGTCATGTTTCATGCTATTTAGAAGGCATCCTGGGATACTGTCTGGGCCCACTGATGCACTGTTCTTGACCTTAGAGAGAGTATTAATGACCTGTTCCCTAGTGATAGTAAGGGGAGTTACAATTGATGGTAATTCCTGAGGGGAGGTTGAGGGAGAGAGATGGGTAAAGTTGGAGCTGAATTTGTTGGCCAGTAGGTTTGCTGTATCTTCTTTCTCAGTATAGGTGGTTAAAATAACAATGATCTCCACACACGATTGCGTATTGCCTTTAAGATTGCAGAGAAAGCTATAGAATGTCTTGTGGTTGTCTTTGGCCTGGAAGGCCAAATTTACCTCATATTTGACTTTCATAGACATTATGTGTCCTCTTGTTTAGTTTGATGAGAGTGCTTTTATCCAGTTGAGTGCTACATCCCCTAATTTGTGTCATGATTTTCTTCCTCCTGTTACATAACCCACTGATGTTGTGATTCTACAAAGGTGGCTTGTTTTTTGAGTTAGTTCTTGAGTTAGCTCTGTACTTTTTTTCTGATGGGTACAGCTGCCTCTATGCAGCTATTTACATGCTTATATAGGGTTTTTCTAAATGGTTCTAAGTAGGCAGCAGTGCTTTCAGGATTTATGGGACTTGAAATTTTGCCAAGTTATCACTTAATAGTAGGAAGTTAGCCTTATAGTAGTTCTTGAAAATTCCAGGGTTAGCTGGAGTTCCAAGTTTTATTTTTACTTCAAAGGAGATTTATTTTTACTTCAAAGATTATTTTGTGGTCAAACCTTACCAGAGAAGACATTACACAAGCAACACAAAATACAAGAAAGCAAAAACAAACTAACCTTTCCTTTACAACAATCCTTGGCAGAGTCTGAGTGAGCTTTTCCAGTGAGGTGCAACTCAAAGGAATAGTTTATCTTATAGGTTCATAGGTTCATACTAGGCTATCTGCCCTAGGGCATTTATAAGCCTAGCCAGAATGTGTATGGCTTTCGCCACCCATTTTAAATTTATTTTGCTATGCCCTTTTTCGAGGTTAGTATACTGTGCCTCTGTCTAACAGTAACACAGAAGTGATACCCGGGGTAAACCTACGATCTCCCATCCACTCATCAAGATTCCTCTTGAAGAGAGTCAATGAGGGACTCTGCCTAACCTGGACTGGGATTTTATTCCAGAGTGAAGGGAGCCTCTGGGTTATAAATCTGTCCCTCCAGCATGTCCTATTTATTTCAGTGCTGAGGTTCAAGTCTCTCGAGCGTGTAGCTCAATGGGATTTGGATTTTCTGAGGTGCAGCATGTCCATTAATTCCGGATTGGACATGGCTTTATACGTCAGGCACAGATCGCCTCTGAACAGGCGCTATGCCACTGAGTAGAGCTGGAGTTTCTTTAAACGGGCAGCATATGGCATCTGTTTGAGCCCTTTGATCCTCTTGGTGAAGTACTTTTGGGGTCTTTCCAGTTGCTGCAGGTGTCTGGTAAGGTACATCCCAAAAGGGGCATTGTACTCAATTATGGGCCTGATGAGGGATGAGTAAAGAGGCACGATGACCTCCCCTGATCTAGATGTGAATCCCTTCATGATTAGGTGGGCTATATAAAATGTTTTTCTAACCACTTTGGCCACGTGGTTGTCAAATGAGAGATTGCCATCAACTTGGGTCCCCAGGTCCCTAATTACTTCTTCTGTACTTAATGGATTACCAGCTATGTGGTAATTTGTGGGCAATTTGTTTTTGCCAAAGGGGATGACTATACACTTTTTGGCATTTAGCTTGAGGCCATGGCTCTGGCACCAGTTGTCTGTTTCTATGAAGCCCTTTGGGAGGATGCTTGTGTCGGCTGGAGAGTCAATTATGGTGCCCAGTTTGCAGTCATCTGCGAACTTGGTCAGCCACAGTCCTTCCGTGTTGGCCTGTGCCTCCAAGAAATATATACCGAGCAAGAGAGGTCCCAGGACTGAGCTTTGTGGGCCACCACTTGTAACTGGTTTGGAGCCTGACATGGCTCCAGCAATTCTAACCATGTGGGTTCTGTCCTTGAGCCAGTTTGCAATCCATCTAGTGACATAGGTGTTTATATTTAAGCTGGTGAGCTTATCTATATTGCACGAGTGGGGTATTGTATCGAAGGCTTTTGCGAGGTCCAGGTAGGCTGTGTGGACCACCTTCCCCTTGTCAATTGCCTTGGTGACTGTTTCAAAGAAATCGACCAGGTTTAAGAGGCAGGATCTGCCCTTAACAAAGCCGAACTTGGTAGGATCCAGTGTCTGTAAGTCCCCAATATCTTTATTTATGAGGTCCATGATGATCCTTTCCATAGCTTTGCAAACCAAGCTAGTCAGGCTTATGGGGCGATAGTTTCCAGGATCCGTTGAGGCACCACCTTTATGGAGAGGGACCACTGTTGCTGTACGCCACTCTTTGGGCACATATCCTGTAGTAAGGCTGAGATTGAACAGTAGTTTTATGTTTGGGTTTAGCTCTTCTTGGAGTTCATGTAGGACGCAGCCCAGGACACCGTCTGGTCCCATTGATGCTGTGTTTTTTGCTTTGGAGAGGGCGGCTCTTACCTGAGCATCTGAGATGTCAGGGGGGCAGAACTCTGCTGGGATAGATATTTGCCCTTTGGTGGGCAGTTTGCGCTGAACCTGTCAGCTAGGATGTTGGCAATGTCTGTGGGTTCAGTGTATTTTTTGTCATTTTGGACTAATTTTGAGCATATCTGGGAATTACTACCTAGGTTCCTAACATAACTAAAGAAAGCCTTGTGATTATCCTTAGTGTCCTGTGCAATTTTTCTCTCGAAGCTGGCCTTAGACAATTTTATGAGTGCCCATAGTTTTTTGCTAATACTGATCAGTGATGCCTTCCCTTTTTGGGATTTTGCTCTATCATTTAGTAGCTTCCTCCTTCTATTGTATAGTTTGTTTATGGCTGGGGTCCACCAGACAGGACGTCTGCCTTTGGAGGATTGGTTCTTGGTTTTATTTGGGATCACATGATCCATGCATTCCTGAAGGTGTTCATAGAATGCGTTTATAAAGGATTCTGCGGTCTGGGCCGTATTTTCCACAGGCCCAGGGGCTTTGAAGGATTCCACCTCAGTTTTGAGGAGTGTGAAATTTGCTTTAGAGAAGTTTTTCACCGTGGTTTTCTGGGCAGGGGTGGGGTCGGAATGTGAATATCCAGTGAGATTAGTTTATGGTATGATCTTACCAGTGAGAGATACACTTCTGGTCTGGAGCATAGAGTCCCCATGTTGGTGATGATCAGATCCAGTATGTTTTCCCCTCTTGTGGGAGTGGTAACAAGTTGTTCCATAGCATTTGAGTTTATAAATTCTAGGAACCTTTGGGCTAGGGTGTTGGAGCTAGAGTAATGCTCCCAGTCTATGTTTGGGTAGTTGAAGTCGCCCAATATAATGGTGTTTGGAGATACCTTCATATTTTCCAGTGTTCTCAGGAAGGCCGAGTGGGGTTCCTGGGTTTGGGAGGGTGGTCTGCAGCAGGCTATAAACTGGAAGGCAGTTTTACCCACTGTTACTTGCACATGGATAGTCTCTGATGCTTCGTGCTTTGCCACCAACTTGGAGGTGTGGGTATCTTTGATGAATATCGATACTCCCCCTCCTTTTGTGGTTCGGTCCAACTTTTGGGGCCGAAAAGCATGGTATGAGGTATAACCTGGTAGTGCTGGGGTGCTCTCAGGAGCCGTGAACCAGGTTTCTGTTACTGCACAGATATCGATGTTCTCCATGCTAAGGAGAGTTTCAAGTGCGTGCATCTTGAGGTTTAGACTTCTGGCGTTGAGTAGCATTACTCTTAGTTTCTTATCCCTTGTGATACCTATGGAGGTGGGTTTGTCTTTTGAGCCTTGCCTAAAAAAGGCACTATGGGGGTAGCAAGAGCCTTTGCCAATAACCGAAAGCCCAGGGGTGACAAGTGCAAGCCGTCCCTAGTGAAGCATTGTGGCTTGTCGAGCATATCATCCCAAGCTGACAGGCATTGGACCCCTTTGAATGACACCAGTACTTAAGCCAATTGTTGAAATTGATCATCTTGTCTTCATATTGTGGCATCATTCTTGGTGAGGGTAAGATGCTACTCAAGGTCAGGGTCATACCGGCCTGGGCTACATGCTCAGAGAGCTCCTTTATGTCTCTTTTCATGTAGTCCAGGGAGGTACGTCTCAGGTCATTCACACCAGCATGGACAATGACTGAGTCATATTTGTACTTGCCTTGGAGTGACATGAGTGCTTGTGTTATGTGGCGGATCCTAGCGCCCGACAGGCTGCTCACCGTGACCCTCTCCTTGTTCAGCCTGGTGAGCGGGGCGTCAGTGTGCCTGACGATAGAGTCACCTATTACAAGTGTATCAGGTGTGTTGTTTAGTCTTAAGGGCTGTGACTGTTCGGCACACTGGCTTTGTGAGATATGTGTTGCACGTGTTTTGTTTTGGAGTAGCGGTTGCTTGGGTGTCTGCTTTGGAGGTCTCTGCTGCTTAGGCAGATCTTTATTTAGAGCCTCTAAGTATGTTTTTGTGTGATTATGTGTTTGGTTTGCTGTTGTGGTAGGTCTATGTGAGACTGGAATTGTAGTGAGTGTGGTTTCCTTCTCCTCCTGACTGGTTATGCCAGTACTGAGTTGAGAGAGCTTAGCCTCCAGTTTGGCTATATGGTTGCATCTCTCACATGAGTTGGAATTTGTTGGGAGGAGGAGAGGGTTATCTGTGTACATGAGGCAGTTGTAACATTGCCTCAAGATTCCCAGATTCACCAGCTGGACCGGAGAGGAGATTGACAACTGACCTTTGGACATGCTAGAATAATATTGGGAATTCCTTAATAATTGAAAACAAGGGCCAGTGGGGAGTGAGGGTGCAGTGCTTTTAATTTTTAGTGCTGACTTATATAATTGCTTTAGTGAGCAAGTGCCAGGTAACTTAAGTGCAATGTGTTACAGGTAAATTAAATGCAAAAACGACAAACAGTAACTTTCTTTCAAGTGAAACAAGGAAATAAGTACAGTAAGCAATGCAGATATCACTAGTGATCCACAGAAGCGCCGAGAAGCCGCGTATTAGGTGGAATTAGCGTTCCAGGGAAATAACAAGCAAACAAACAACAAGCATATAAACAAAGCTAGATTCAGCAGGCCTGGAGCTAGTCTATGCTACAGCAAACAAGGTGTACCAATTTCAGTAAGATATAGTTCAAATATTCAGGTCTTTATTTTATATCTGCTCTTAATTCAAATAGTGAGTTGTTACTGGCTTTCTATAACGAGTCATAGAAGGCTCACTTAGTATAGTGTACTGTTCCCTAGCTTGGTGCTTCTCAATTCTAAGACAAGGAGCAAAAAAAAAAAGAGAGAGAGAGAGAGAGAGAGAGAGAGAGAGAGAGAGAAAATGTTACTCCTTACTTCAGCAGCAAGCAAGATCAAAATATATTTTCAGCTCTGCAGCTCTATGTCCATTCTTTGTCCATCTAATTAGTCAAGGAGCATAACAAAAACAATCTTCCTAAAATCTGGTGCTCTTTATTTAAGCAGTAAGACAAATTCATTCTATCTATTCTTTGCTTCCCAACTTAGTTGATAAGCAAAAATAAAAATCTCTCTTTATGTTTTTAAACACAGGAGCAAGCCGCTTGCTACAACTTATGACACACAAAATGTTGAAACTCTTCAGTACTGCAATCTTTCCCACAAAAGTAGTACTGAAATTCCTTTCTGTAACGGCATTCAGAAATGTTGGTATATAAATGAGTATCAGTAATGCACCATTAATCAGTATCCTTTGATCATACCGTCTATCACCTTATGACTTTTGCTATTGTCCAGCCTGGGTACACTGCAGTCTATATCAGTCAATGATTGTCCTTAATAAAACACAAAGTTCCATAAGAAGACAGCCTGTGCAATCTATGAATAATAGAACACTTTGGGCCAAAGTTGATCAGACCTAAGGCTATATGCTCTGTCCACTAATGTCAGTAGAGGTGCAGGACTGTTAGCTGATCCCCACATGACTGTCAGCTGTGTCAGGATCATAGCTAGACAGATCCATAGAATCCAAATGTGAAGTAGGGGTGTGCTAGGAGTGTCTATCTGAAGTTTCTGTGAGGGATGATTTCATCTCCCACATCCAAAGGAGCATGTGTCACATGCAGGAGGAGGTCAGGTATTTGGAGTGTGAATGTATACTTGTGAAAATATCAGTAGCTGAGGCACTAGCAAGCAGCTGTTTCCCAGTACAAGTCAGTTGTCATGGTAGCAAATCAAAGACATGCTGGTGGAGATCAGCAGTGGGAGAAGCTGTCAAGCTGAAGAAAGATATCTTCTGTGGAATGCTAACAGAGGTATCACCAAGTCTGACTGACAAGCAGAAGTGAAGGTCTGCAAGCAGAAGTGATGGTCTGGGTAAGGGAGAAGTTTGTTAGGTCTATAGCGAATGACATTAAAGGGCCTCAGGGAATTTCTGCAAAACATCAAGTAATCCATTGGAATGATGGGAAATGGGATGTAAACCAGACTGATGGAAAAAAGGATGGAGAAGTGTTGACATTGCATTAAGGTATTGTGGAGTGGTTGAAGGAACAATCTGAGGAATTCCTGAAACTGGAGAACATGAGCTACTTTGATCTAACAAAACTAGAAGTCGCTGCTAAGACTGGATGAATTTCATTTTTTCTGTATTTTCTAACATTTAATTTTTGTGGACAAAATAATTAACATATAAGCATTGAAGAAAGAGCGAAGACACAGTGACATGAGTATTTAGCCCAACCTGAAAAACACAACTAAATTAATGTACTCCATGCATACAAAAATACACCAAAGCTCATTGAGATATTTAAACTCTCGGTCCATGTTAAGACCATTAAACTACCTACTACTACAGCAATGGCAGGTCTTAATAGAGATCCTCTGTGAGCTGTTTCAAATACTGGGATATAATGGCTGAAATAGTAGTCTGTAAATGCAGCAGCAATTTCTCTTCAGTGGATATAAGTCAGAATGCTTTGGGGAGGAGACCTAAGATACATATTAATGTCAAAGGGAGAATAATTTTTCTAAGTGCATGCAGCATATACATGCTTTATTCAATGCCACTTGAGTGTCTAAGCATGACCATAAATTATACAGGTAATGGAAATCTGTTTCCCTACTTCTCCATTACTTACCATCACTCCATCATTTGTTCTTACTTTGAAGTGAGGTTATGTGCCAGAAATGTATTTTTTGAATGGGTAAAAATAAAGTGGAACATTTAAGGAGCAGTATTTATTTGGTATGGAAGGCTGTTCCTATGCAGAGCTTTTAATTTGGACCACTAAGAAATTTGGTCACCAGAGTCTCTCTTTTGAAAAAAAAAACTGTTGCACAACTAAGTCCTGATACAGAATAGAAGAATGTAAGGTTTGACACTATGTTGAGTGTAGCCATGTCGTCCAGTAGTTGAACACACCAATAAGCAAAAAATAACAGCAAACCTTGGATCCTGGTCTCTTCAAAACAACTTTTAATAAATAAAACTTGACCAAACAGGAAGACACACCATGATAAAATCCACAGATACTGAGCGCTTTCACCCACTAAGCAGGGGCATCATCAGAGTACAAAAAACATTGCTGATCATCCCTTATGTACTAAATTCAAAACCATTTAAGTGAATAATTGAATAATAATTAAAAGTAATCAAACAATCAGTTCATCACATCTTTAAAGAGACAGTGAGAGTAAAAAACGTATACTATTGAAAGGACAGACAGAGAAATATTAAATGTTAAATATAAATCTCTCTAAGGTAATTGAATAAATAAATAAATAAATAACGTGGTAAGAATTAAAAATAATTATAACAGTAATATATGTCAATATAAATATAGTTATCAAATATAAAAATATAACTGTAATGTAATAAATATAAATATAAATGTAAATACAAATGCAAATATAATTGTATGTAAATGTAAATATAAATATATAAATATAAGTGCTGATATTAAATATTAAATAACTAATGTAGTCATACTTATGTATGTAATTGATTATGTTGTATTAATGTAAATATAGTAATAGTAAAAACTTATTGAAACATATATGTATTATATAAAAATAACTTGTTAGATACAATAATGGCAACTACATAAAGTAAGCATTCAAAATTCATACACAACAATTAATAGTAATAAAATATGATAAAAAATATATATAAGTGGTGTTGTTTTTGTTCATATAAAATGTGATCTGAGTTTGAGAATACTAGTAATTGCTATTTGTTCATTAATGCCAGGCCATTTACAAGCATTAAGCCTAAGTTGCCATAAGCATTCTTTGGCTTCCAACATAGTTTTTTCGTCACCCCCTTTGTGTATATTTTGTGGTATTCTATCAATGACAAAAAAAAGGAATCTTTTAAAGTTAGAACAATTAATACTGTGATTAAATAACATACTAGTTGTTTTATGTCTTTTGATATCACTTAAATGTTCAATAATACGCGTTTTTAACTTTCTAATAGTTTTCCCTATGTAAAATGCTTGGCAAGCTGTACAAGACGCAGCATAAACCACCATGCTAGAATTACAGTTACAATGGCCTGGACATTTAATAGTCTTCCCATAATTAAAAATAGAAATATATGGACCATCGTTGATGAATCTGCAAACATGACATGCGCCACATTTGCTCATCCTAGAGTGTCTAACCAAGTCAGTGTTACTGTTGTTTTCAAATAGATTTTTCAAGTTTTTCCCTTTACTGTATGTAATTTTAGGTAAATTGCCTAGAATACTCGAAAGTTCTACATTTGAATCAATAACACTAATCCATGCTTCTTGAACAATATTGACTATCTCTTGCGTTTTGTCATTGAATGGAATAATGAAGGTATCACTTCTGGCTACAGTAGAATTAGGTTTGTCAGCCTCTAATATTCCATATGAAATAATAGGTTTGTATTTAGTCAACCTCTTAATTTTTATCTCGTTGCTAATTTTTGAAACAAAGTCATGAGGATAACCTCTGGCAAAAAACATACTCATAAGTGTTTCCAATTCTTGTTCAAAAACTTGATTATCACTAACAATTCTAGACAGCCTAACCATCTGGCCTTTAACCAGATTCCTTTTTTGATAAAGCGGATGGCAGCTGTCGAAATGTAGGAACGAATTTGAGTATGTTTTCTTCCTAAATAAACTTGATTCAAATCTGTTGTTAGCAACGATAAGCTTTATGTCCAAAAATTCAACATTGTTGTCAAAAATGTGACTAGTGAATTTTAAAAATTCTGTAGTCTGTCCTAAAAATATAATAAAATCGTTGAACTCATCCTTGGTACCCCCCCAGAAAATAAGAATGTCATCCAAATAACGCAAATATAGCAGAACCTTGTGCCAAAAAATACTAGTGAATATAAATTCAGATTCCCATTGTGCTAAAACTAAATTGGCATAAATGGGGGCACATCTAGCCCCCATAGCAACTCCCTTTTTCTGTATATAGTAATCCTTGTTAAAATACACAAAATTGTTCACCAAAACCAATTCAAGCATTTCAGTTAATAAACGGTTGTCAGAAAAATTTCAATCTATTGTGTGTGTTGACATGTTTCAAACATTTCCAACCCCTTTTCGTGGGGAATGACAGAAAAAAGATTAACAACATCTACCGTAGCCATAATAAAATTAGACTTGAAGTCAAAATTATTTGAAAATTCTCTGACCCGTTCAAGACAATGCCATGAATCTCTAAGAATATATGGTAAACTTTTCAAAATGTCTTTGCACATAAAATCTATAAATGCCGCTAGGGCTTCGGTTTTTGAACCCTTAGCTGACACAATAGGTCTAAATGGGGGGTGATGTACATCTTTATGAATTTTTGGAATCCCAAAAATTGATGGTATAATGGGGAATTCCACAGAAATGTATTTAAAGATGTCTTGATCAATTCTTGCATCCATAAGATATTCATAAATTAACCAATCAATTGTAGTATATGCTCTGTTGACTTCATGTCTACTGACTTTTTCATAAGTATCATTGTCATCTAATGATATTGTCATCCTTTTATAATAGTCAGTGTTCAGCATGATAACCACACCACCCCCTTTGTCTGGTTTCATAATCCTGTATTGATCTGAACTAGTTAATTCTTTTAGGCAGAACTGTTCTGCTGATGTCAAATTATGTTTAGTGACCATTTTCTTATTTAAAGATGTGATGAACTGATTGTTTGATTACTTTTAATTATTATTCAATTATTCACTTAAATGGTTTTGAATTTAGTACATAAGGGATGATCAGCAATGTTTTTTGTACTCTGATGATGCCCCTGCTTAGTGGGTGAAAGCGCTCAGTATCTGTGGATTTTATCGTGGTGTGTCTTCCTGTTTGGTCAAGTTTTATTTATTAAAAGTTGTTTTGAAGAGACCAGGATCCAAGGTTTGCTGTTATTTTTTGCTTATTACTATGTTGAGTGTAGCCACACCCCCCCCCCGATTGGTGAATATGTTACTGTGTTCCCACAATTTGTGAGTGAGACTTACTAATTATAGATAATAACAAAAAACTTCAGAAGGCATCTGTAAAATATAAATAAAACTAGGTATAACACAAAAAGAAAGAATGCAGCAAATAGAACCTGTGATTGAGAGCGCTTTCATTCTTTATTTATTTAAGAACTTCATCAGAATAAATAAACTGTGCAGATTACAAAGTTTAAATATTGTAAGAAAACAAATAAAAATAATCTTGTCCAATCAAAATCACAGTTCACCCCCTTTACACATGATGGAAGTGTAATTCTCAAAATTCTATTGTTGATAAATATGCATGAGGTGAGCGTAACTTAAACAGAAAACAGAGTAACAGAGCCAAGCTCGAACAACATTCTTAATGTAATCTGTAAACTTAACTGAAAATAAGAAATCAAACATCTTTAATAATGTGTAATAAAGTACTAGTACAATTATGTACCCAAGTATACAGAAGTAGTAATCTCTTCTGCTGTAGCAATACATAAAATCAGACTTGCTTACAAGTTAACAATAAAGATAATGCCACCAAGGAATTTGAGTATGATTGTACTTTGCCTATACTCAGTTTTATGGATTTCTTGTTAGTGTTCAGTGCAAGAAATAAATACAGCCAAAACAGAATATCCCCTTCAATCCACTCCCACTGGAGAATTTGTTTCCCATCCACTCATTACTATTGACTTGTTCAGATCCGGTTTCATAAATTCATATTACTGTCAGTTTTTTTTTCCAACAAGTTGTCAATAACATTTTTTCATATGGTCTTAGAAATCATAAATTCTTATCTTTTTCTTGGGGTGTTGAATATTGTTTTCTAGGTTAAATTAACTGTATCTCTGGAAAGACCCACAAGTGGTGGAGCAAGTAAAGGTCTGGATAAAATGTTTCAGGTCAGAAGTGTTAGAACATCTAATAAGGTCAGGTAGGTCCAATCCTCCATACTTTTTACTAGCCATTAACGTTTTCCTAGTTATTCTGGGATGTTTCCTATCACATATAAAAGATGAGAAAATTATCTGTAGTTTGAGAGTTAAAGGGTGGGAGGTGTATGACAGTATAAAATAGGACAGAAGCAAATATTTAGGTAAGAGACAAATCCTAATAGCTGATATTCTCACAAGAAAGGGAGTTTAATTAGAGGGTTTGAATTATCTGTGAAGTTGCTAAATGATGAACAGATCTCAATGTTTAACTATGTATAAGATCTCATCTATTTTATTCCATTCTGGAAGAGGATATCCTTTCACTATTAACACAAAGTATTAAGGGGACTATTTTTCTCCAGTTCCCTGTTAGCCCAGATAGTGCACCAAATACCTCTCAACCTCTTAGAGCAAAAAAATCTGGACAGAGCCTAAAATGATGGGGGGACAAATAGAGACAGATTTTAAATATTGCACTTACTAACTTAGAAAGTTGATAGAATAATAGGTTTTGCATTAGCATGAATTTTCTGAAGGATGTGGAATCTTAAACTCAAATGTTTGTCATTATTTAATGACTTCAATCCTCAGCTATTTGCCAGAAAAGTACAGATTTTAGGAGGAACACACCAAAAATATGAGGCAAAAATCTGGACATTTTGCAAAAATCTGGACAGTTGAGAGGTATTATTTCTGAAGCATTCAGAATTTCTGGCAATTGAGACTGAAGGTTGGCAATCAAGAATGTGCACTCATCAGCAAACCATACATGAAGTACCCAAAGAGACTCATGTATAAGGATACCCCAGTGAATATGTCATTGTTTAAAATAGAGACTTAGTTCTTCTGTCACCAAAATAAACAACAAAGGTGACAACATGCATCCCTGCTAGTACAATAAGATAACCCAAAAGTGTGAGGAGTTATAATTTTTAGTCAGTGTTTGAACCATTTAGACTTACGATATAATAATTGGCAACATCTCAGAATGGTTCTCTGTATGCAAATATGTTGCAAAACTAGCCAACTAATGTTCCAGTGCAATTAGCTAAAGGTTTTGTTAAAATCTAGAAACAGTGGAGCCATTGGTATACTAATGTTTTGACTGGTTTGGTAAATGACACAGTGCAATCTTAAAATGACCAGAATGCCTTGATAAGTAGTCATAGGATCATAGAATCATATGAGGTTACTAGGCTGTTGGCCCTGAGGCACTTACAAGCCTAGCCAAAAATGTAGCCCATGTTCTGACAAGTAAGCACCCAATCCCCCTGTCCAACAGGGACACAGATGGTATCAGGAGTGTATTTTCTGTTCCCCATCCAGTTATCCAGGTTGCACTTAAAAAGGGTTAATGATGTACTCTGTTTGACGTAGAGACAGAGTCTATTCCATGGGTCTATATCACCATATCAAATGGTGATAATGCTGAACACCGAAAATATCAAAAGTTCACAAGAACAAACTTGTGTTTTTGGGGTCGCTACACAGTGAGGATTGGGATATTTGCCCTTTCCTCACTATAGTGCAACCTCGGAGTTGGAGTATATATTTAGTGGGGGGGGGCACAGCCCCCCACAATAGCAAGTTCGTTCTTGTGAACTTTTGATATTTTCAGCGTTCGGCATTATCACCATTCGATATGGTGATATAGACCCTATTCTGCAGAAGGGGGCATATCTGGGACACAAATCTGTCCCACCAACAAATCTTTTTGATGTCATAGACCAGGTTGAGATCACGCATGTGGGTTACTCGAGTGGAGCTTGACTTGCGGATATGCAGCAGTCCCATCAAGGCAGTGTCTGAGATTGCTTTGTATGCCAGACATAGGTTACCTCTAAGTAGTCTGTATGAGACTGAGTAGAGGGACAGGGATTTTAGCCTATCTGTGTATGGCAGATGTTTGAGGCCCTGGATTCTCCTGGTGAGGAACCTCTGTGGGTCATGAAAGCCTTGCTGTCTTCCATTAATCAACGCATGAATAGACTTCCCCAGTGTAGTAGTCAGAATCTTGGAGAGAATTTTGTCTTCTGTCATGCATTAGGAAGATTGATCTGTACCTCTGGGAGCTTAATTAACCCTTACCTTCTTTGAGAAAAGTTATGATGTTTGCTATTCTAGAATGATAAGGTAGTGCACTCAATGAAAATCTGACATTATATAGAGAGCAGGTATAGTTCTTCACTTAGGGTTTATATAGGGCTGGTTTCAGTAGAATGCTTCAGGGTCTCTAATAAGTATATTCAACTTCTTCTCCAAGATTTGGCAACCCACTGCTATTATCTTACAATAATTTTTAACTCACTTCTACAAATCTGCATAATGGACCAGTTAAGTGTGTTTGTAAATACTAAATTTATTACCATTGTGTAAATTGTATTTCCTAACTACATTGTGTACCCTTGCTGTATTAACTATACTGTGTATACTATACTGTGTATCTTTGCTGGGTTTTTTTTCCTATAAATATGCATTATTTTTTTTCCTTCATGTATTTGTGATATTATGGAGCTTTTCTCCCCGGGCCTCGGCTGAAAATGGATATGTATCCAGTCGGACTATCCCGGTAAACAAATGTAAAATAAAATAAAAAATAAAAATAAAGAAATGAGCATTCTATATACTGTGCGGTAGCAAAAAGGACAACTTAATTCAGTTTTGAAAAACAGTGATTCAGAGACACAGCTGCAATGAGGAAAGACCATTATTGGCTTATCTGCAAATCTTTGAAACACTCAATGATTACCACAAAGGCTAATAATCACTTTATTGTGATAATCACTGCTGGTATCACATGCATCCTGTTGGCACTTATTCACACTCACACAGACACCCATGAATGTACAGAACAGCCATGTTTTTGCCTTTAACTACCCTGTCCGCTAGGAGCATTACAATCAGTCGATAATGACAGGCATTGGAGTTTCATACTGCATAGTCCTCAGAATATGCTTCATGCTGCCAAAATTGTTGCTTTATAACATTTTTAATTTAAAGACATACTTAAAAGTCCCTTTTATCTAGTTTTCCTCCACCCTGTATTAAAGGCTTTGTTCTTTAATATAGGAGAGTTTAGATGCATGGCAACCTCTACCTTATCCCCCATACTGTGAACACCTAGGCAGATAGACAAAAACACATGCCCTCACATAGTCACCTGTGACCATGCATAACCTTGCATACATGTGCAAATACTGCCACAAACATACACACTAGCACACACCCTCTACCCCTACCGCTTTGTTAAATTTCCTGACACGTCTAACACACTCCCTTCCACTGAAAGTAATGGATGAATGCAAACTTTTGTCAGTGTTAATTAATGCTGTTATCGGTGTTTATTTATACAGCTGAGCAGTTCTATGAATCACTCAGATGTGTAACTCACATACTGCAGGCATTTCCAGAGGAGAGCACATGACTCATTATCATATATTGCTTCACTGGAATTCAACATTAGCATTGTATTAAGCCATGA
Source organism: Protopterus annectens (assembly GCF_019279795.1). Lineage (NCBI taxonomy): Eukaryota > Metazoa > Chordata > Ceratodontiformes > Protopteridae > Protopterus > Protopterus annectens. Next base: position 840,425,185 of record NC_056730.1, on the reverse strand, counting down.
GATGACCCACTGCAGGGATTCTACAGACTCAGTGCCACGTAAGAGTTTTTAGCATGAGATTTCAGAGCAGGCCAGTGATGCAATGGAGAAATTAAATCACACAGACTGACTTGAAACACCTGCAGATAGATACAGCCAAATAAGCTGTGGCCTAGAGATGGAAATGGGAACTCTGGTCTGTCCTGTTTAGCTTACTACCACAATGACTCTTAACAAGACAACAAATGATTTAGAAATTGTTCAAATGGACGAATGGATGGAAACGATTACAAAAGATCACGAAACAGAAAGAAGCATGCAAAATTTAAATTAAGCAAATTTGAAAGTACTTTGGATGGCCAAAATAACATTCCAGTCTTCTTGTAGCCAAATACCTAACTAGATTGGTCAGCTGTGTATAAGTGGGTCAGGCCTTTACACACAGTGATTCTCTATAACCAGATTAATGATCCTTTTTGGCTAGACCTTATACAATTTCTAAATTGTGACAAAACCTTATGAACCATGAGCTCAACAGAAATCCCTTTCCTATGCATCCTTCTTCTCATAAATTGACTTCACATACAAGAAGTTTCATGCAGTGGTGTGCTTTCCATTTCCATATTAACACACTCCTCATATCCCACATCCCCTTTGCACAACAATCATTGCCACCCCCTAAGACTGCAATTCAGGATCAGTCACTAGTAACTCTATGTTCTGAAGCCACAAAATGAAAGAGGATTAGCTGCTTAACTATTTCTTCTTTCTAACATTTGAACTTTAATGTTAATAGTTAAAAAAATGATATGCACATCCTCTGGACCCTTCTCTTATCTTCAGCCAGAGGAATTGCTAGCTAAACTGGTGCTCGCAGACTGGTACTGCTTCAACATATACCTGAGCAGCAAAGCAGTGCAGACCCCCCAAAAAAGGAACTCTTCCACTGTTCTAGTATTACAGCATTAATTGTATTCATTTTAATAGAATCACAACTAGGATTATTTCAAAGAATGAATTAAAAAAAATTAATGTTGATCCTCACTTCCGCACTGCTGTTTGGATTACTCCCAATATAACTTGTGCCTAGGTCAGTTGACGCTTTTGCCATGCCCTAGATACAGTACTGTTTGCAGAAATACATATATAACTCTATACTCTCTGCATCCATTTTCAAATTATAACTCTTCAGTATCTCTAAAGTACTTAGAAAAAAAGTGAAAACTAACCTGGCTCTGTGGTACTGAGGGATGCTGCCCTGATGGCTACCTAGTTGACCTGAGTTCAAGAACGATCTCAGATGATGGAGAAGCTCAGCAGAAAGGTCATGAAATCACAAGTGACTTTTACTCATTCACCCTGGGGAGGGTAAAGGGTTCTTAATTCCCAGTCAAAACCAGTGCATATTTCCTGCCTGCAAGGCAGGCAACTGTTCCTTTGGTAGTAAATAGAGCTTAGGTGGGTGTTCAGTTTGCACAGTGATGCAACTAATGTTTTGAGGAAGTTCAGTTTTTTGACTGAAACAAGGTATGAATATTAACTGTTCAAAAGATTTAACAGTTCAGATTAGCAGTAGGAGGTGACTGTAAACCCATAAAGGAAGAAGGAGGTACTATCATATCAGAATGTATAATTGCATTTATAAAATGTCCATGTCTTTTTGCCCTCCCTCCATTTCCCCACAGCCATCAAGCCCATCCCCACTCACTAAATTGCCTGGATGTCTTGGTATTCCAGCATATAAGGCATGGAGATGAAACCTGAGGACTGTGATGAGGCAGAAGATTTTACCAAGTTCATGTTTCACTTGAGCTTACTACAGCGTAGTATGGCCTACTTAGTGTTGTGTTTTTTTTAACAAAATATATGATACTAAATGAAGATATTATTTTGTTTTAAAATATAGTAATAACATGCATTTGTGGTACTTAAGTTTAAATAATCTTAAATCCAGAAGGTCAGATGATAAATAGAAGTTGGGGTAGATTGGTAGGTAGTATGGTCATCTCGGAGGCCTCACCAAAATGGTCCAAATTGGGCCCTACAAATGTTAAGGCCAGCTCTATAGATTAGAAGTAAGTTATAAAATTATGTAGGAGTGGAGATATCAGCATTGTATATGAGGATAGGGGTAATAACATGTGAGTGAGAGAGAAGAGTATAAGATTAGTTTTATCTAGGCTGCTTGTTCCATCTCATCATTCTATAGCATTTGGGTCATAGCATAATGGTCAAGGTGCTTGCCAAGAGACAAGGTACAGGGTTAGATTCTTATCTTTCGGTTGGGAAAGTTGGTTAGGGCTAAAATGGCCCAGGAGGGCCGATAGCTTAGTAATAACCTATAAACCGATGTTCCAAAATGTTGTATATTGAATGGTATATAGGGAATGCATGACAGGGGGCTGAGCAGTGGATGAGGAAGTCAGAAAGAAAGAAAGGTGAGAAGTAGTACTTGAGTAAGAGGAAGATGATAAGTAGCATTCAGGAGGTGTGTGAAGAGGGGTATATTGATTCAAGTGCAGGGAGAAAGTTGTTATGGGTTTACTATTTCAAGGAGAAGAGGGGATAAGTTAGTGACGAGTAATAAGAAGTTTATTTGTCAACCTGCAGATGAACATGAGCATGACCAGGTCTGGGTAAGTACTGTTTCAACTGAATTTTATAGCTTGGGAGTTTGCTACTCACTTTTACTTGTGTAGGGATGGTGTTCCAGTGTTTGGAGTTGTAATAGAAATACAGTGAGTTCCATGATGACGTATTTGCTTTAGTAGTGCTTAGTAGAAATTTATCATCAGAATATAGGTTCCTTGTGGAGTCTAAGGCAATAGTGTAGTTTTTTGTGTAGTTTTTTTAATACAGGGCATTTTACAGGATAATTTATCAATTTTTATGCAATAACTAGCTGAGAGTATGTTATGTAGTTGCTAATCTCTAGCCAGCTTAGCTGTTTTAAGACATGGCAGTGATGGGCTCAGTGTATCTGTGTTGGTAGCAAATTCAGCTACTTTGTTGTAACAGGAGGCTCGTATGGATTTCAGTGTAGAGCTTAAATTTGTAAGGATAAATGAGGCATATAAGAAGGTTGGAAGGAAATAAGATGAGGTAGGGTTTTTCTCTGCGTCTATAAATTACTGCTTGGCCCTGTTTCTGGTTGATCTTTGTAACTGTTTGAAAAATATGCAGATCAGATTTAAGACTGTCATGTATTACAATGCCCAGGAATTAAATATGTGGTACTACTTCAGTTTTAGTATTATTTGCAGATGTAACCAGAAAAGACTGTTTTTGATTGAGATAATTAGGGAAGAGCAGTTTTGTTTTACTAAGACTGAAGTGCAGGTTTGAATTTTTCAGCCAAGTTTCGATTGAAGAGAAATCAATTTGAGTGGTTTCTTAGAGTATGGATATTGTGAGGGCTGTACATATTAAAACTGATTTATCTGTGTATTGCAATGCATTTGCCTGGTCTATGGCAGTGTAAAATTTGTTATACAGATATTTAAGAGAAAGGGTGTTAGTGTCAAGCCCTGTGGGACACCTATGGTAACTGGACGAGACAAAGACAGGCCCTGCTACCATTTTACTGGTTGTTGTTTTCTAGATAGATAACTAAGGTGACATGTAAGGGAGGATTGAGAGCTACTTATAGAATATAGAAGAAAGTTCAGTGAGTACATGTTGGCGTGATACAGTGTCAAATCTTTTGATAAGTCTAGAAACATGGCTGTCACTAGTTTATCATTGTTTCCACGCTGGTTTAGAATGTTGATGAATGTGAAGGAGGGTGGTAGTTGTACTGTGGTAGGGTTTAAAACCACTTTGCATTTCAGAGAGAAAAGTTTTTGAATTTAGGTCCTATAGATGCTGAGTATGAATACATTTTTAATAAATGAATGGGTTTAAAAATACATGCCTCCATAACAACGGACAATAGCCCAGTAACACCATTTTGTATATATATGCAGCTGATTGACCTGCTGACAGACCAGTAATAGCTGTGGGCAATGACAATGCAACAGATGCCAGTCCTCTTCATTCATGGCCAGGTAACGATCACAGACACATCCACACTTCACTAACCATGACTACATGATCCCTTTTTTGCATAAGATTCGCTGAATTAATCTCACCTAGGATTAGTACACATTAGCAGGAAATTAGTGACATTACTGTGACATACCAAAAAATGTTTGTTTCTGTCAGTATGCTTGCATGACCTGTACCCTGCTGTAATAAGAAGCTGTAGGATATATGTAATATTTTCAAAGTCTGCCTACATTTCTCTAATGTTAACAACAGTGTGGTTCCTTTTGATTCCCTACTTTTCTTGGTGTATTTATTTGATGCTGCCACCAGATTTACCCCACTGAGCCAAAACTGCAAGCCACCCCTGACTGTTAAGGCTGGTTCAAATAAGGAGACAGTGCCTAAAAGCCACTATTTTTACTCAAAGAGAATGACACAATCGATTGTTGGAGGTCCACTCCCACCTCCCACCCTTGCATATCAGCATATCTTTCTGAAAGGCCACTGCAGCCATAAGGCATGATCTAGAAGCATGCCTGCCTCCAAGGTGGTGATCCCTCTCAAGTTTACAAACATGGCTAGCATGGCCAATGTTCTGAGCTCCAGTCTCCCCAAGAAATATTGAAAGTGCATTACACTATCCCTGCCGCAAGAAGGGGTAAGCATACAAAGGATGACAACTCCAGCAGGCAGGTGAGTCTGTAATCAAACTCAGGTCACCTTGGCTGTAGTCAGGGCTTTATCTGTCGACGTCAGTATAGCCAGCTTCCTGCCTTTGTTTTTATGCTCTATGCAGAAGTTTTCATCCTGGGATGTTTTGCTGAGGAAAGCATTGGCTTTGTAGATGAACTTACAGCTGAGATTTAATTTTAATCACAATTATGCATGTCATATTCTGATAAGCTAATGTGTGTGTTCAGCAAGCCCATACTTCAATGTGCCAGGTATTTTGACATGCTACTGCATTAGTTTTCAGTACAGAGAAAAGGTGGCAGTGCCTAGAAAATGTAGCAAAAATGTTATAATAAAAATGCCCAGCTTAGAGAATTTAACCAATGAGATCAGGTATTGGTGAATTATACTGATGCACAGTAAACATTTTTTTTTAAATTGCAAGAGATATTTGAGATGGTTAAGAATGAATGCAGTGATCCAGCTCCATTGGGTAGAGGGATAAAGCCCTACCTCCAGCCCTGGCAACTCAGGTCCAGTTAGTGGCTTGGGCATCAGAGGTGCTGGAAGGGAGGGATGGCTCTGCCCATATGGGGGTGGTCATCTAGACACTCTCTGAAGGGAGGCATTGTCCATAGAATGGAGTAGACCTCAGATAGAATAGACAAAAGCACAAAGGGAGTGAGGATAAAACATTAAATAAAAAATCCCCCATCAGACGCAGTCACCAGCATGACCTCCCGGGATGTCCTTGAGATCACTGATAACCCCAGTCTTGAGTCAGAGAAAGTCTGGGGGTAAAAGGAAGAGCTGGCAGACCCACTAATGCACTGTGGGAGTGAACAGCTGGAAAGGATGAAGCAAAAAAGGGGTAAAAAACAATGAATACAGTGAACCATAAGGTAAGGTGGCCAGAAAAGAAAACATACCTCTCAACCTCTTAGCCCAAGAAATATGGACAGAGCGTGTCATAACAGGGGGACAAAGGCCCAAAAATAGGGACAGATTTTAAATATTGCTCATATAAAGTTAGAAAAAAGCTAGAATAACAGGACTTGTGTTAAAATGTATTTTCTAAAGAATATGAAGTTGAAACTCAAATGTATGTCATTATTGAGTGATTTCATTCATCAGATCATCCCAGTGATTTGCCAGAAAACCACAAATTTTATGAGGAACAGACTAAAATTTTGAGGCAAAAATCTGGCATTCTGCAAAAATCTGGACAGTTGAGAGGTTTTTAAGAGAAGCAGAGCAAAATCCATCACACTAATCTACTGAAACCATGTAAAGAGATGAAACTTTCAGTGTTGATCTTATAACCTAATCTTCATACAGGAGAGACTGGAAAAGTTCTACCCTGAAGCGCAGTTAGATGAATACTCATAAAAAGTACAAAGGCAGGAAGTAGCAGAATTTCTGTTAAAAATGAAGGGTATTTTCTTTCCTTCAGACCTGGGAGAGCTAAAGTGATAGAATGTGACACAGAGACAACATCTGTATTGAAGGTTAGATTTTAACTTTGAGTTGTAAAGTCACAGAAACAGTTAGCATGAAAAAAGTTCACAAGACACTCAAAGGGTGATAGAAGACTCACTTCCATCAGCATTTGATTATTGGGCTGTGTATATAACTAATGAATTGATATGGGGAACTAACAAAGCCCACATATTTAACAGTACTACGTTTGAGGAAGGGATACAAGCAAATATTACTTACTCATTATGCTCAAGCAAAAAAAAAAAATCTTTGTAACCCCCTGATGGTTTCTTTCGGTATATAATGTCACAACTTTACCTACCTGAAGCTCCAACTATCATTCAGAAGATGATGGATAAAATACTAAAACTCCAGTCATGATGTATTGTTGCAACCTGGATGATGTGGTCGTGTAAATGTTAAGAAAAGTAAACTTGGTATGGCTGAGGCAAAGTACTTATGATACCTTATAGACAGATGGGTGGTAAGATTACAACTAGGAAAACGGGCCACAGAAAACATTCCTGTATCCTCCACTAAAACATAGGTGAAGGCTTTTCTTAAACTAAAATAAGCCCAGTCTAACTCACACAGGTAGCCTGTGTGAGTTGAACTGGGCTTATTTTAATTATCTTGGCTTAGACATTACCCGCACGATTTTTATGTTTTGTGGCTTTTCTTAAACTATCCAGGTAATGCATAAAGCCTGTGCCTATTTGTTGTATCAATTTCTTGTCCTTTTTTAAAATTTGACAAAAGGGAAAGTTCCTCTTATGGTGCAATGATCTCCTGTGAGAAGCAGCACATTTAATACACAAAAAGGTCCATGTGCTCTGAACCTGCATTACTCACTTCTGGTTTACTTACAGATTCACTCTACATACCGATACATTTGAGGTAGCTTGACTATCTCTGCAATCCCAAGATGTACCCGGTCTACTCTATTAACAGGAAGTGGAGCAATGTGCAAAGGAGACAATCATTGTAACTGTGTCTACTGATAGGTAGGCATTATATGCAATGAAACATTATTTGTTAGGTAGATGCTTCAACTTGTAAGTGACCATACCCCTCTGTAACAAGACTCAGAATAATGACAATATAAAATTGAGCACATGCGCACTATCCCTTCAACCCTTTCAACATATACAGTGACTCACAGTCCCAGCCCAGCCAGTAAAAGTGCCAAGAGCTTATTTCTTGAGGGTATGCAAGCCATTGTTAATGGTTTATAGGTTCATTGGTAAGTACGTCTAGCTGCCTTTGCAGGCCATTTTAAGCCTAGCCAATTTAGGTGCTTGAATTAACCCATTCCATTTGGTTATATACTGATCCTATCCATCCCATAATCATTAATTATATATTACCCCTAATGAGTATAACTGGAATCATATCACAGATAATTTGAGGGGACCCGTGCATGCAATAAAGAACATTTTCCTTATTAACTACTGTGAGAATGTTCCACACTCTTCACTGCAGCACACATTTAAAAGAAAAAAATAGAATAGGTCAAAAAAGTGCAAGAAATAAAGGAAACAATAGGCACAGGCTTTTTGTGTTACCTGGCTATGGATCAATTCAAAGCCCTGTAATTATATATGGTATCCCACAAACAGTTAAGAAGTGACCTCTGCCTGAAATAGAAGGCATTCTCTGGCCCAGTACTAATGGAGTTACTGCACATCAGCAAGTTAAATGCCATCATAAATATGCTGTCTAGGGATCTAAACTTCTTCTGAAATATCATCAGAATGGTTTGGAGGGACAGGTATATCTTGAAGAGAATACTCTAGAACAGACTCCCCATCCATATAAAACAAAGCTCATCCCTGTCCATATTCAAGCACAGCTCAGATCTATGGATGGAAAACAAATAGTGGATGATATTCTTTTAAATGTGTTTTGCAGTGAGTTTGCAGTGAGGAGTCTGGGGATATTCTCACAATAGTTATTCAGGAAAATGTTCTACACTAATCAAGAATAAGTTCTTAATTACTAGTTATGATGCTATAAAATGAGGTTTCCAGCCCCAAAGTCTTCAGGAAATTAGTTCCTCAACAGGAAGATCAGTCAGGAGGATTAGGGTCCAAATGGAGAAATAAGTCAGCAGGGAGGGTAGTATTGCTGAAATTGATTTCATCCTCAAGATTGTTGAGTACTTTCAAGAGGTGGACCCTGTTTTTCACAATATCTCACCAAGATGACACTGATATATAGACTGTATTTTATACCGCATATATCATGGACAGAAGTAGGTCAAAAATAAAAAAAATAGCAGGGTGCACAAGACCTAGGATAAAAAAGTGCCCACTCCTGGTAGCCGCACTGGTGCCAGGACTGGAAAAAACTGAGAGTGTAGAGTCTTCAAAATATGGAAACATTCCTACAATGGGGCTAGGCCAGGCCCAGGGGGAAGATGGCCTACCTTTTGTAGAAGGAAGTAGCAGTCCACAAAAACTGATAGGCCAAAGAAGAGCCATAAAGACAACAGAGTGAACTATTGAGAATAAGAAAGAAATTATGTGTTGTTACTATTATGCAAAACACCCAGAATTTCCAGACACAAGATATAGTCATTTCTGGGCATATTGTGGGTGCTGCAAAGAACACTTTTAGCTGACATCAAATATTGAAACAATACTAATTTCATGAAGTTTAATCATACTTTGACATAGGAATGGGGTCCATTCCCATCATGCAATCAGAAACCCAAAAGATTTGGAGAAATTAAAAAAGTGGAAGACTATGTAAGTGGGGAGTATGCCAGTCTAGCTAAAGATAAGCTGTGGCATAAACAGAGATGGAGTACCTATGACAGAGAGCTGAAATTGAGGTCAGACCAATACCTACAGTTGGAACATTTGGCAATGGCCTATTTCCTGGATGGGCTGCATTGACTGTATAAAGATACAAAAAAAATGACTGCTTCTGTAAATGTAAACCAAAGGGCTGTGCTTGTCCTTTTACATTTTGGGAATGAGAAGCCAAGAAGAGCTGTTTTTTACATTTCTTGACCAGAGCTATGCAATACATTATTTTTTTTTATTTCTCAGTGTCTCTGTTGTTATGTTGACTCACAACCTCTTTATACTAGATAATCTGTCTGAACATTTAAAGTCTTTTGGTTGGATTCCATGCAAAATATTCATATCATACAAAAGGTTAGCTGAACTTTGCAGTTTGAATACTTTAGAGTTGAAGTGTTATGCCATAACTCATAGTCTGCATTTATTACTTGGTGATAGCCATGTGGAAGCCATATCATAAAACTACATACATTTCCTTACCCTCTTTATACAAACTAATAAAATTACAGGATATTTAGTCAATGTCCATATTCTGTTCCCCATGCTGGTTTTGATCTCTGATTGTAATACAAAAATTGTAGTAGACTG
>NC_056730.1:840348131-840410631 GCF_019279795.1 Protopterus annectens | reverse complement strand
AGCATCTAAATTATATAATTTCCATGTTTTGACACATTGTAAAAGTTTAGCACAAAATGATGAGTTTGTGTATGTTATTTTATGTATTTTTTTATATTTTATAATATTATATTATTTTTATTGTATTATTATTTTTGTTTCTCTTCTCTACTTTACTACTCTGACATTTATAAAGTTTATATAACTTTTATTGAATGTTGTTGTAAGTAGAAAAAACATTAGTGAATACTATTCCTTTGTATAGCATTGCCTTCTTCATGTTCTGTATAGTTTATATACTGTAAAAAATTTCTGATTATGTTTTTATTCTGTAAAATGTTTGCTGATCTGTACTACTGTTTTTTTCTTTAGAGCTTTTATCCCTGGGCCTCCGCTGAAAATGGGCAACTAGCCGAGTCAGACTTTCCCAGTAAACAAATGTTAAATAAGTAAATAAATTATTTAAGCTATAACCCATAACATAGTATGGGTAATGTTGGATTTACCCACACTTTTTGTGGTTTGCTCATGAAGGTGTAGTGTTCCCTTATGTTGTTTCCCTTTTCTTCCGCATTTTCTGATGTATTGTGCATGTATTTAAGACTTACTTTCCATTGTCTGCACAGTACAGCAGTGCTGTTCAACAGAAGTAATGGAGAAAAAAGACTCTCTGTTGTTTTTTTTGTTTTTTTTTTTTCTGATAGTACAGAAATCTGAACATTTTAGGAATACAACAGTGTGCCTAGACTGTGCAGAAATACAAGGAAAATCATGTATGTTTCTGTTTCTTTAGTTTTGCAGAATGCACCTGATTTTTCTTGTATCTGGTCTGCCCTCAGTAGCCTATATCACTAGAAAAGTTTGGCTGTTCAATGGTACTTCAGCAGCCAGACTGTTTTCTATTGGCATATGCTTGATTTACAATGGGCATGCTACTTGGACTGACCAATCAGCATGCACTTTTTTAATATTAATGAGAAGTCAATGTATAAAATATATTATGGCATTTATGGAAAGACAATGAATGCACTGACTACTATCACTGCAAAGAATACTTCTTACTGATAATATTGGTATTTGTACTGTTTTAATAGCTGTTATTGTTCACAGATATTTACTTTTGTTTATCTTATCATTTTAAGTTTATTTTCCAGAAAATACTGTGGAATGCAAGATGTGTTTATGTTGTTAGATGTCTGACATTATACACTACTTAAGTGCTGACAACATGGACAATCTATGGGTTTATATTTCAAGATGTCAGGGATGCAGTTAAGTGGAAACACATCACTTCACAATCTGATAAACTGCCACTAAGTTGTATAATTTAAACTGTGGCCCTATTTATTATTGATTCCTCCCAGAAAATAGGTGCCATTTTATAACATTTTTCAAATGAGTTCCAAAGTGTATTTATGTAGTAACCTTCTATCTTTTGAAACTGATGGTTGAATTATCTCATATCATGCCACTAGATTAATTTTATACTGGCAAGCAGTTTCTATTTTCAAGAGATGACTGTAGCTGTTTCTATAATAAACTGATTTCTAAAGCAGGTTTCAAATTGCTACTCAACAGAGGGGCAGGAAAGATCGCTAGAAACTTGTGGAACTTTTGTTTTTAAACATTCTGAAAGAGTATGTAATGCAGGTTCTGCAGTTTTAGACAATAATTATGTGGACTTTCCTTCTTTCCAGTATGGTAATGTTTTTTCTAATAATATAAATACTAGTACAGATATATTTCAAGTTGTCAACTTATGTCACTTCCGTTTAAGTGAGACGGCTCTTGAGTTGCTTTCTAAGGGGACAACATTTGTGCCAGTTAAAGTTCCTCCATTAGCAGATTTATTGTTAGATGTCAAGAAATTCTGCAGGAAATTGCATTTAATTGTTTATTTTGGAAAAAGAAAGTTTAATGATATAACTGATGTAAATAATGTGAATGTAAATGTGGATGCAGAGTTCTTGGATTAAGATGATAGTTTGCTAAATGTTTCTATCTATGATTATCCTATTGTGGATGAAAATGAGCAAGAAAATGTGGCGGGGAGTTCTGAAGGTTTTGAAACTGGCTATGGTAGATTGATGGTCCCTGATTTGCCCACGCTTAGTAAGTTTGTGCCTCCCAAATTGTCTTTTGCAGTTATGTTGTTTGAGCAAATTTTGTGTAGGAAAGTTGAACATGAATTTTTTAAATTTGTTAAAAAGGATAAAAAATACAATATTACTAAGAATGAGTGGGAAACATTAAACTCATTAAGATGTCAGCTTTCTAATTTTGTGTTCAAACAAGCAGATATTGGCAGGAACTGGGTCATTACGCCAAAGTTACAATGTAATAAAATGTTTTTTGATTTATTATTAAGGCAGGAGGATTATCTGAAATTAGGTTTTCATCCTGTACAGGAGTACAATGAGCAATTGTTAGAGCTTTTAGAGTGTGGGGAAAGATCGGGTTTCTTTAGTAGGGTGAATGTAAAGCAATTACATATTGAGAAGCCTGTTAACCCTTTTTTTTATGCTCTGCCTAAGAGACACAAAAGCTTTATAGATCCCCCAGGAAGACCTATGGTTTCGGGGATAGGCTCTTACCTGCAAAATTTAGGCCTGTTTATTGATTCTTTTTTGAAAGCTTTTTTGGCCAAAGTTCCTGCACATGTAAAAAAATACTGCAGAGCTTTGTGAGGAAGTAAGAAGTATTCCTTGGTGTGAAGATTATTATTGGGTGGTGGAAGATGTTAATTCACTTTATACTAATATTCAGTTGAGATGGGGGTTGGAAGCAATCTGGGAGTTTATGGGTGATGGACCTAGGACAGCTTATGTGACACGCCTTTTGGAGTTTTGCCTAAGTCACAACTATTTTGTTTTTGAAAAAGAGTATTTCCTACAGTGCAGGGGGATGGCAATGGTTGCACCATTTGAACCTACTTATGCCATTCTTTATATGGGATTTTTTGAGAAAAAATTCATCTATGGCACCACTTTCTTTCAAGAGAATGTAGTATTTTTAAGAGATACTTAGATTATTTGATTTTCTTGTGTAAAGGTGACCCTAAGAGGTTTGATGATTTTTTTTTCGCATTTATACACCACTGAAAATGTTTTGAAATTTTCCATGGTAAGGGGTGATTCTAAGGTGATATTTCTGGATGTTGAGTTTTATGTGGACTCAAACAATAGTGAGAAAATTCAGTTTAGAGCTTACAGCAAGGAAACGGCTGTAAACTTTTTGCATGCATCTAGTATGCATCCTCCTCATTTACTTGAGTCTTTACCTGTGGGTGAATTCAAACGCATAACTCGGAATACCTCTGATGAAGCATGCAAAATGCAATTTTTATTGAATACTAAAAAGAGATTATATTCAAGTGGTTATGATGAGAAGACATTAAGTAAAGCTTTAACAGAGACCTTAAGTAAGAAACATGTGCTTAAGTTTAGTAGGGGTAAATATGCCAATGTCAGATTAGGTAATCAGGAGGAAAGGGAATTTTTTTTGTTTCTAAATATTCTGATTTCTCTGAAATTGTGAGGAGAATGATTGTGGAATCCTGGCATGTAATAAGTGGGGATGCCCATGTGGGAAAGGTTTTTGCTAGATATGTCAGATTCTCATATGGATGCTATGTGAATTTGAAGGAGCTTTTGAACATGACCAAGGGTCAGATTCAACAGGATTAATCTGGCAGGTTCTCTTGTGGCCATTGTAAAGTGTGTGCCTATGTTAAGAATATTATGGGAGGTCGGATGAATGGTAGAAAATTTGTTTATAAGGGGAAATTTAGCTGTTACTCGTGTGCTGTAGTTTATTCCATTGGTTGTGACATTGCTGATACCAAGTGGTATGTAGGACAGACTAAAAGAGCAGTAAAAATCAAGATTTTAGAACATCTTAGGGATATACAAAATGGTAATTTAAAAAGTCCTGTTGTTGAGCATTTTTTGACCGTGCATAATGGTATCACTTCAGGTCTTTTCTGTCCTGGCCCAGCCTGTATTCTGGGATGGGGTGATGTAGTTAGAAAGTTATTAGAGTTAGAGAGCAAGTTAATTTTGAATTATAGGGCACTTTCACTGAGGGGTCTCAATTTGAAAGTGAATTTAGTGTATTAAGATGTTGCACAGTGTTGGATTGTATATCACTATGATGGTTTTTGTATAAGTTTGGTTTCATAGTTTCTATCTTCAGTTTTGTCTTGAATTTTGCTAATGAATTTTGTTAATATTTTTTGGTAAAAAATAGTTGTATAAGTAGAATATAAATAATCAAATGTGATGTTGACAGCTGGCTAGGTAATTTACTATGAATAGTTTAAACAATATTAAATAATATACTATTAAGAGTTTAAATAAAATTGTTAATATATATTTTATAAAATAATAATATTGTGAATAATGTTTAGGGTCAAATGTTAGTATAATGATAAATGTTAGTAATTATTGTTAATTAAATGTAATTGGATGATTGGGTTTTTTGGAATGTATTTAAGACGGTTACATTTTGCATGATGTATCCGTTGAAGGCAAGTAGCCGTGGTACCAGATCTTGAAGTAAAAGGATATCTATCAGCTCTACCCTGTTTGTTGGTATTTTTTTTCAAATTGCTAATCCCCACACAAATTAAACTCTCTCAGGAAACTGAACGCAATGTACCATGCCAACCACTTTTACTGACACCTGCCTATCACATTCTAAATTTAGAGCACATTTATTATTTTTTTCTAGTGTAAGATCTCTCAATGGTTTTGAAATATAACAAATATTTTTCATAGAACTTAAAATATATTACATTTCCACCAAACACACATTTCTTCACTTTATTATAGTAATAATTAATGGATCAGTATTTCATGGCAACAGAATATAATCTTGATAAGCTCATGTTTTATTATATTACAGTATGATTACCTTAAATAGTCTATACACTGTGCCTCATTACATATTTTATTAACTTCCTTCCAGGTCTGGCTTAAAATTCCATATGTTGTATAAAGAAATTTGGTTTTGAATGTATGGTTTAAAATGATCTTGTTCCTAATTCAGTTATTTAGTTATTAGGTCTTCTACCGCATACACATATTTTAAGGCAGGTTCTAAACAGTATTTTATTGTTCCTTTTTGTCAGAAATGTATTAATCAAACATCTACCCTTTACTGGATGGCACAGCACTGCAGCAGTAGCATTGTTGCCTCACAGCAAGGGGTTTTCCAGTTTGATTCTTGGCTGGGGTCCCTTCTGTGCAGAGTCTGCATGTCCTCCCTCCGTTCGTGTGGGTTTCCTCCAGGTGCTCTGTTTTCCTCACAAAAACATGCATCTGGAGTATTTCTCTCTGGGCCTCTGCTGAAAATTGGCTTCATTCCAAGTCAGACTTTCCCAGTAAACAAGTGTTAAAAAAAAATTATAATTCTCTTCTTATTAATCAGTTTCTTCATTTGTTTAATCAGATTTTATTACCACAGTGTAAGAAAAATGTTTATCATTTATTTTGGATGTTTCTGGTTGTAGATATTATGTATAATGTTTGTTTGCCAAGAAATTTATTATTTATTTATCTGACATTTGTTTACCAGAAAAGTCTGACTGGGATAATATCCCATTTTCAGCAGAGGCCCGGTGAAAAAAGCTACACATTGACATAATCTGGTTACAGTTAAAGTTATTACAAACTTTATTATAGAAGAATAATATATTAACTAAGTAAAAACTCAGCTTTGTTTCATACAGTGTGAACCTATATGTACATAGTGCAAATATATAACAGATATAACAAGCTGAAAAATAACATTGTCAATAAAGTATTCACAAGTTGCAGTTTATCGAGATGGCATTAAATATATTGAGTACTCTCTTTGGAACAGAGATGGCTAGATAAGATAGCCTAGGCAAAAATATCTGTCCTTTTTCTAAAAAAATCTATTTCACCAATTCCTTTTCCCTAAACATAATCAAAGTATGTTGGAGATGGAAGGAGGGAGTGCTGGAGCAGAGCCAGGTTTTATTTAGGTAGCCTTTAGTTGGGAAAGTTAGAAGTAGACCTCATTTGCAGAGGGATAGAATTCCATTTTTTTAACAACAAAGTCTCAGAAGAAACTTTGGCTAGAAGATTTATGGCATTTACATATCCTGAAAATATGGTCATTAGATTGAAGGGTGATAGGCATGGAGAATAGGAGTAAAAGCAGGGTACTCATTGGCTTTGTGAATAATCTTATGTGTGTAGGTAAGCTGTATGTAATCTAACTGGTGAGCAGTTTGAGCCAATTCAAAGCCTTAAGGGCAATACAGTGGTGGCTGCAGTAATGTTTGTTGGTGGCAAATATTGCACCCTTTTATAGCATGCCTCCAGCTTATGTTCTAGAGTAGATTGAAGGTAGTTTTATTTTAGGGTTGAGTAGTAGATGGGTATTGTGGAGCTATTTCTCAAATGAGGAAAAGGCTTCCTGTATGATATGGAAGAGTTCAGGCAAGTTATAAGACATCAAAGAAGAGGGGACCATGAGCCTTGGGATACATCAGTGCAGACTTGCATTTACATAGAGAGAGTAAATATAAAATTTTACTGATTGGAGCCTGTCAGTGTAATAACTATTGAACCACAGTAATGAAGAAGGGGATAGTCTAATCTGAGACAGTTTATACTGGAGTTTAGGGTAAGATACTGTACTGATGGCTTTTGGATGTTAAAAGATGTTCTTGTAGAAGACAATGGAAGAGTTGCTTATGAATTCATCTTTCAAGAATTTTTGAGAGAGACCATAATATTGCAATAGCCCAAAAGTCAGACACATCAGCTGACATGCCACCTTCAAGAAATGAGACAATACAGGATTATTTCCATAGTGAGAATACATAGGATTCAGGTATTGATCTAATAATAATGATGCAGACTGATTATTCAGATGGGAGGCTGTCAGCTCCAGTGGAATAAGGTTTGAGATTAAGTAGAGGTTGTTTTTATCACTGAGGTGGAGACAAGTCCTAAGTAGAAGTTGCTAGCAATAGATAGAGAGGGTAATTTAGGTGCATGTGGAGATGCTGGGGTAAAAAGGAAATGGTAATATGTATGGTGTATAGAGAATGATTTTGGTCTAACCTGTTGTTTGCTGATTTACTATGATTTGGTGTTACTGTGTGGGTGGTAGAAGCACTGGATGGGGGAGGAGAGTTTTTCATTAGGGAAGTAATACTTTCTATGAAGTAGCTATTGAATTTCTAGTGGAGAACTATTATAAGAAGTGTTGGGTTCCTTGTTTGAGCCCAGATGTAACAGGTTATGTATTGATGTACAGATTGTTTGGATGTCATTTTTGTGTTGAAGCTGTTGATGGCTATAATTCTGTGTTTTGTACCTAGGTTATTTATTTTTTTACTCAGATTGTGTAATTCTCTATAAAGTTTCAGGCTACAGGGTGTTTTAAGTTTAAGCCATTCTTTCCAAGCTTTATCTTTGTTAGATATTGTCTGGGTAGTGAGCCATAGTTCATGGTTAGTTTTCACTTTTTTTTTTTTGCAGAGTGGGGCGTGGCTGTTTAGAGCATTTAAGACTAATGTATTAAAAAGTATTGTCTGACTCATTGAGTGGAAGAGTTTTTAGGGCAGACCAATTAAAGGCTTTCGATGTATCGATGAAGGAGTCTTTATTGAATTTATAAAGGATTTAGGTTGTTTTAATTTGATGCACATTAGGGTGGTGGGTGGTATTTCTATGGGTAGAAGCTGGAAGGAAAGCGGTCACTAAGTGAGTTTAGATAAGTTCTAGCGGTTGTAAATTTACTATGGTCAGAGAATAGTATCCTGTCTAGAATTGCACCTTTATTGATTGTATTATTAAATCTAGTGTGTGCTTTGATGTTCTGTGTAACCAGAAAAATTTATACTAGCTGAGGGAATTTTGACGTTAGGTTTTTCCAGTCAAGACTTACATCTCCCAGAATCATCTTTTCATAAGCTATATTATTAATTGTCCAGTAGATTTTTTCCTCAGCTTTTAGATTATTTCCAGGTGGAATGTAGACTTTAATAACACATAGCTGTTTTTTATTGTTGAACTTTGGCAGTGACACTAGTATTTTGGCATTTTGGAATTTTGAGATGTTGTATAAGTAAGCAACAACAAGAAAGCAAGAGATGGAATGAACTTGGATAAGTTAAGGCTACCCCTCCTGCTTTCTTGTGTGGCCTATCAGCTCTTACAATACTGTAGTCTGACTGGAGTAGTTCAGATTCTTTAATGTTAAGCGTAAGCCAGGTTTCTGTGATGGTAAGAATATTGGTGTTATACAGTGATATCCAGGCATGTTGTTCTGTAATTTTGTTACAAATGCTACAGAGGTTAATACTGATAATATTCAATTTTTTGAAAGACAAGTGGGAAAATTCTGGGGTGGGGGTTGATGTACTAGTTTTATTAATAGGGATAGGTGGCTGTTTAATGACAACAACTGAATTGCTTTCTACCTTTGATAGACGCAAGTCTTGATGGTATAACAAGTTTTAAATATTTAGACCAATATGTACATTCTCACTGATATTTATATAGTATTTTTAAATTATGCTGCTCACTATACAGCAATGCTGACTGAAGTAATTGTCCAGAAATGAAAATGTGTATAGACTGTTAGACAGTAAATACAGGATTAATGCAAATTTAATTCTGGACAATTGTTCGTTGATAAAGACATTCAGTAAGTAAAGCATTAAGGTACAACACCATGTTACTTGTTTGATAAACACTTTCTTATGTATATTGGTAATGCATCAAGATGTGCAGTTATTACACAACAGTGATTTTATATATATATATATATATATATATATATATATATCTACATACATACACATACAAATATTTCAAGCACAGGCATTAATGCCCTTCTAGCCTGCCAATATACCAAAACAGTTGTTCCCATAAGTGTCCAGGCTGTTCTTAAAAATATCTAAACTAGTGTTTGCTTTAATGTAGAACTTGCTTTAATGTAATTTCGTAGCCTGTTCCATGCATTAGCTGCACTCTCAGAGAACTAGTCAGTGCACATCTCATTCCTATAAAATCTTCTTCATAGGTTGTCTGATGATTCTCTACTACTTTTTGATAACCTCAAACACTCCGAGAGGGAGTTTTCTCTAAATGCCCTATATACCCGAGTAAGATCTCCTCTTAAATATCATTAAGAGACTCTGTACAAGTTCAGATAGTTTAGTCTTTCATAATAACTTAAATTTTCACAACCATGGCTGTGCTTGGTGTATTGCCACTGTACTCTTTTCTGTTTACTTGTGCTTGTTTTGTTATAGGGTTTCCGTATTGTTATTCCATACTCAAGTTTGGGTCTAATGTAATTAATAAACAATGACTTCATCATTTTTGATTTCCTAGACTTTATAAATCTTTTTATTCAGCCTATAGTACTATAATTATCATTAACCAATTGGTTCATATGACTAGAAAAATTCAAAGCTGGATCTAACGATATACTGAGTCCTTAAATGAATCTACAGTTTCAGTCACTGTCTACTATATTGAATATTCACCTTTCAATTTATATCTCCCAAATCTCATATTTTTGACTTATTTGTCAGCATTTTAGTCTCCTATGTCCAAATGGTCAATTTCATTAAGTTCTTTTGCAGACATGCCCTATCTGAAACACACGTAATCAGTTTACCCAATTTCAGGTCATCTACATACAGACTGTAGAACATCTCAGATGAAAAATATAGGTCTGAAAGATACAGTCTAAATAACTAAGGGTCTAAGACAGAGCCCTGTGGGGACACTCTGATTGTAACCAAGAATTTCACCTGTCCAGTTGCTGTATGATGCTTGCCATGTCATATCTGTAAGCAATGCAGCTATCCATCGTATCAAGAGTAAATCAATACTCAGATGTTCTAATTTATTGATCAGTGTTTTGTGTATGACACTGTCAAATGCTGAAGTTAAATCTATATAAATTACATCACAGCACAATTTTTCATTCATAGCTGTTATTATATGTTGTTATAGAAAATCATATTACAAGTGGTAATAAAGCTATTTTCAACATATACATGCTGCTATATGGTTTTAAGTCCTAAACTTTCCAATTCTGACAATAACTTATGCAATATTAACTTCTCCATCATGGCAAAGTGTATTTATACTTTTATAAATTTAATTATTTTCCTAACATGCACTAATACATTTTATAGCATTTTTCATGTTAGTATTTGCAGTTATATTAATTAATAAGTCTCCTCTGTCACATGCAGTCAGAATAGCAGTACAACAGGGAAGTATTATCTCACTACACATTTTTTAGCTTTTTAAATATAATGTTATAATTTAAAGCATTTCAAAACATAATGCTGCTTATTGAAATGCTTTGCATTTCTGTACTGCTCAGATGTTTTTGTTATATATTTATTTATTTATTGCATCTGATTCAATTATTTTATTTTAATACATATATACTATACCAGAATAATTTGTTTTGCTATGACATACTATTTCAGTTTAAATTAATACCAAATTAGATGACATAGCAGTTGAAAAATTACTCCCTTATAAATCCTTTTCTGCTTATTAAGAGATGTTTCTGACTTTCAGAAAAAAGTGTTAGAGTTGTATAACAATTGCATAAATCACAGTGCTAAAGCTTAAATGTTTCGAAGCACAGTCACAAATGCATGACATATTCGTTCTATATCTATATAATGCATATTATTGCATAAATGGTTTTCATCAGAAAAACAAAGTGGAAGCATTTACTAGTAAGCATTTATTATAAATATTTACAACAAATTGATACTTTTTATTGTGTTATTTTTATAGATCAGTATTGTAATATACATATTTAGACCTGTATGGGGATTGCACTCTAAGAAAAATGTTTTACTGAAAACAATGTTCTGCTAAGATTACCTTGTTTGTCATGGCAATATAAGTAATGTTTTAGGTTCACTACAGGATTTTGAGTGCTCAAATATCATTGTCTCAAAGCTGGGGACCTGAGTGCCTTGTAGCTCGGCTAGGCTGCTGCTCATGCTGAAACTCAAATATGAGTGTAGCCAAGCAGCCATGGGGTGGGAGCATTGCTCATGCTTAGACTTAAATATGACTTTGGGCGAGCAGCTGTGTAGAAGGAATGCCGCTCATGCTCGAACTTAAATATGAGTGTGGGCAAGCAGTCATGGGGAGGGAACACTGCTCACACTCAGACTTAAATATCTGTTTGGACAAGCAGCCATGAGGAGGGAGCATTGCACATGCTAGAAACTGAATATGAGTTTGGGCAGGCAGCCTTGAGGAGGGACTGCTACTCATTCGCAAACTTAAATATGAGTTTGGGCAAGCAGCCATGAGGAGGGAGCACTGCACATGCTCAAAACTGAAGATGAGTTTGGGCAGGCAGCCATGAGGAGGGAGTGTTACTCATGTTCAGACTTCAATATGACTTCAAGCAAGCCACTGAAGGGAGGAAGCAGGAGGGAATTCCACAATTAGCATTGCATTCCTTCAATATGTGGAAAAGGGGGGAAAATGTAAACAAAATCTGTCAACTATGTTTATAACATGGAGAAACATGGTTAAAGAGACATATCAAAACTCATTGAATTCCTTCCAGAACTCTACAAAAAACATCTGCATTTTAGTTCACTGTGTTATGCAGTGACACTGACAGTAACTGAGTGGGTTACCACACCCTCATTTTTGATGTTAAAAGATCAGAAAATTATGTCTTCTGTTTCTACACCTACACCATGTACTTGGATTCTTCTTCCAATTCTACTTCTGCAGTACAATTTAAAGGATGTGGTGCACTCTCAATGTATTCTTCTAAAGACAGTAGTCAAATGCAAATCCTAACTGCCTGAGATGATGGTAGCTGCAGAGGATGTAAAATATTCCATGACACTTAGTGAAAAAGCAAGGGTTCATTTTTGATTTTTCTACATTCCATTGCACACCATATTCAAAGAGTAGTTGTTTTAATTAGCAATTATTCACTGTGTCATTAAAATGTATAAAATTATCTCAGTTCCCCAGCACACATGTGATTTCACTGTAATTCATTCCAAACCATTCCACATCCCCATGTCTCCACCAGCTGATATGATCACATCACGTATGGGTTCCATTTTGTATTCTTTATTTGATAATGAGCTTACTGTACATCAGTACCCTGATTGTAGAATGAATGTTCTCCAGCAGTGCATTAATGTACAAGTAATGCCTGCTGAAAAACATGTCTGCCACTGCAAGGCAGCATATTAAGCCACCGTGGAGCTCGGACTGAGAAAACGGAATGGCCGCCATTATTTTATACTTGCTAAAAGGGGCTTCTGCTGTTTAGCAAGTGTAAAATAAAATAAAAGTAAAATAAAAAAATTGTGTGTATGTGTTTGTGCCTGAAAGTGTATGTGTGAGTATGAGAAAGAGATTGGTTGAGCTACTATTTTATGCTCGCTAGGCAGCGCTTTTGCTGTTTAGCGAGTGTAAAATAAAATAAAAGTGTGTGCATGTATTAGTGTGTGGAAGTGTATGTCTGTATGAGTGTGACTGAGAGATTGTTTAAGCTACTATTTTACACTAGCTAAGCAGCGCTTCTGCTGTCTAGCGAGTGTAAAATAAAAAGCATGTGTGTGTGTGTGTGTGTGTGTGTGTGTGTGTGCGTGCGTGCGTGCGTGTGTGTGTGTGTGTGTGTGTGTGTGTGTGTAAGGGTGAGTGTGTGAGATTTACCAGCAGCAGCAGCAGTAAAGATGTTTACAAGCCTCTACACCTTTCAGCTGAGTAAATCTTTGTGGAACAACGGCTCTAAAATAGAACCTTAATTATTGCTCTTATAAAATGACAAAGGTGATAAAGTAAAGGATTTAAGTCAGCATGAATTTTCTGAAGGAAAAAAAAAGTCTAAAGCTCAAAGCTCTGTCTGCAGTGTCGGGCCTCATAACACCCCTGGGCGGGCATTAGTTACACATTAACACATACCGTGTCAGGCATTACTGCTTGCTTATACAAACATTAATTAGTTTTTCCATCCAAATTGTCCAAATACAACACACTGCTACCCTATCTGCAAGGCTTTCTTCACTTCCCAAATCCTACTCATAACTGCTGTATATTACACTAGCTAATGTCAGCTTCTGTGATATATTCATCTTTAATTTCTGAGTCTCTAATTGTGAACAATGTTGTTACTGTTTAAATTCAAAGAAAATGTCATATTATCTTATTTTTTGACATTTTAAAATCATCTCTTTTCTATAGATCTGTATATAATTTGAAATTTTATTAGGAGTTATCCAATCAAGAGCTTCTATTTACAAGAAAAAACCTCCCCAAAAATGAACTTTACCTTTCTCATATGAATCTTCTTTTAACAGACTTCAGAATTCCCATAGAAAACCTCACCCACAAAGTTCACTAATAATATTTCTACATAAATGTAGTTCATCTGTAAAGTTCTCTGCCCATATTTCCCTCAATAACCATGTCTTATTGTGACAAAAACATCCTGATCCTCTTCAATGTATATCACATTTTGCCCACTATATTTATCTCAGAGTAAAGGTTTTGGCCATGTTTATTGAATGTATTCTCCAGCTGAAAAGGGCACTGATTAGGTATGTTTCTACTTGGCTGAGGGCTGGTTTCATTCTTCTTTGATGTGGTTTAGAACCACAATGACTGTGCATAAATTAGGATTTATCTATAGTCACGTGATTTGCTTTATCCAATGAAATATCCTTATTGTAGGCATCAAGTTTACAATCTGTTATACTCAAGGGGGGCTGTCAATAGTTTCAGCTAAGAAGCTACATTTATTTGTCGTGGTGAAGGCTGCTCTGTTTCCACTTGCAGATAATACATTGGGAAAGTGAAAATGCAGCATATGTGGTGAAGGAAGAAATTAGCACTTTGGAAGATATTAGTAGAAAACAGAAATAGTATTTAGGATGAATCAAGGAGAAGAGGAAAGCTGCTGCAGTAGGGACAGGATACCATTCTGGAAAAATACTTAATTTGTACTCCAAATTAAATAAAGCAATATTTTGCAGTTGTAATTAAGCCACTGTGCTGATATGATCTAACAAATGATACTCAACTTTCATAGGATTGTAGGATCATAGGAAGTTACTAGGCTATTGGCCCTGAATCCCTTACAAACCTAACTAAGAATTTAGCCCATGTTCCAACAAATCAGCACGATATGCCACTGTCCAGCAGGAACACAGGTGGAATCCCAGGGGTGTATTTTCTGTTCCCCATCCAGTTATCCAGTTTGCGTATAAAAATGTTTAATTAGGTACTTTGCTTTACATTGAGAGGAAGTCTATTCCACAAAAGGGGAGTCTCTGGGACACAAATCTGTCCCGCCAATGAGTCCTATTGATGTCACAGACCAGGTTGAGGTTGTGTGTGCGGGTTACTCAAGTGGAGCTTGACTTGCAGATATGCAGCAGTCCCATCAGGGCGGGGTCTGAGATTGCTTTGTATGCCAGACAGAGGTCACCTCTGAGGAGTCTATAGGAAACAGAGTAGAGGGACAGGGCTTTTAGCCTATCTGTGTAGGGTAGATGTTTAAGGCCCTGGATTCTCCGGGTGATGAACCTCTGTGGTCTCTCCAGCTGCTGCATGTGCTTTGTGAGGTACATGCCGAAAGGGGCATTGTACTTAATAATGGGTCTTATAAGGGAAGAATGCAGGGATGTTATGACCACCTTGTCCCTGGATGAGATACTCTTACTAATGAATTGGGCCACAAGGAAAGCTTTCTGTACAGTGGAGGCAATATGGTGGTCAAAAGTCAGTTTGTTATCAACCTGGGTGTCCAAGTCCCCCACAACTGATTGCGTGCTTAGTACCTTATTATGAATGTGATAATTTGTGGGGATGTTACTCTCCCCAAAAGGCCTGCACCTCTGAGAAGTATATCCCAAACAGCAGAGGCCCCAAGACCAATCCCTGGGGTACACAGCTTGTTATGGGTCTACTACTTGAGATGGCTTCCCCTATTTTGACTAGGTGGGTTTTTCAGTGAGCCAGTTTGTTACCCATCTGGTAACATATGGAATGATGCCTAGTTGAGAGAGTTTATCTATTATACATGAGTGTGGAATAGTATCGAAAGCTTTGGCCACGTCAAGGTAGGTGATGTGTACTGCACTGTCTTTCCCTCATCTATGGCCTTGGTGAATGTCTCAAAGAAGTCACCCAAATTTAGTAGGCATGACCTCCCCTTGACAAAACCAAACTGTGTAGGATCAAGTGTCTGGACGTTGCCAATGTCCTTGTTAATGAGGTCCATGATAATCTGCTCCATGGCCTTTCTGATCAGGCTAGTTAGGCTGATGGATCTATAATTTCCTGGATCAGTGGACGCGACATCTTTGTGCAAAGGGATAACAGTAGCTACCCTCCACTCAGCTGGGATGAAGCCGGTACTCAGGCTGTGGTTGAATAGGGTGCCTAATGGTGCTGCCTGAGTTCATGTAGGATGCAGTCTTTGATGTTATTGGGTCCCATGGAGGCTGTATTTTTTGTCTTTGAGAGGGCAGTGATGACTTGCTCCTTAGAGATAAGGGGAGGGGGGCAGGTACTGAGGATGTCCTGTTTAACTGATGGGGGACAGAGGAGTGAAGTTTTCACTAAACCTGTCTGCCAGCAGGTAGGCTATATCTACAGTGTATGTGGTGTCCTTTACCATCAGTTCTGAGCAGATCTGGGTTCTTCCCTTGAGATTACAGGCATATGTGAAGAAGGCTTTATGACTGTCATTAGTGAATGTGGCAAGTTTAGACTCGACGTTTGCTTTGGAGGATTTCATTAGTGCTTTTATTTGCTTTTTCCAGTTAAGGAGAGATTTCTTCCAATTAGGCACATGCTTCTTCTTGGTCCTGGACAACAATTTTTCCTTTTATTATGGAGTTTATATATTGTAGATGTCCACCAGACTGGTTTATTTCCTTGAGGAGGAGGATTTTGACCTATCTGGTATTCCTGATTCCATGCAGCTATATAAATGCTCATATAGTACTTTTTTTAGGTTTGGACATATGTGCCAGTTCCTATGGAGGGGCAGCTGTGAAGCTGTTTATACCTTCCATCAGGAGGTTGTAATCAGCTTTGAAGAAGTTTTTTTGTTTGACCCTAGCTAGGGGGGTTGTGGGAGATGGTATATGTTGTTATTTAGGTCTTACTAAACCTTTTGATACATGACACTTGCATTCACTAGCATTGAAATTGCATTTAAAAGTTTTGTTAAATGATGGGATTAATTAATTAATTGCATGAGCTATGAAAACACCATTGCCAAAAATTCATTCTTACTGGCTTATAAGTAGTAAATAGTTTCATTTCTCAGAAATTGTCTCAAGCATAAATTATCATGGTCAAAGCTCTATCAACCTTAATTTTCAGGTGATGTAAACATCTGACACTGAAGCAAAAAGATACATTAGCCACAAAATATTGCGAAACAGCACTTAACAGCGTGTTCTTAATCAGAAAGTAGTAATTAAGATATGACTATCATAAAACAAAACAAGGAAATTCAGACAGCAATTTACTGTTCCAATTCAGTGATTTTCATAAATGTATCTAAATGCATTTTTTTCAGGAAATTGCTGTATAGTTACTATGCATATAAAAACTATTAGACGTTCTTATAGTGGATCCTGGTTACTATTTGCTGATGCCCTGGAAACAGTTTGCGCCCCAAAATTAAAGACTGACTCTTCATTCATTTATTGATGCATGTCTACATGTATTCTACTTTAGTTATTAATGTAAACTGCTTCAATCTAAGAGGACACAAATAAGTAAAATATTAATTCCTAGACAAGTCTAAATGTGAAGCAAACTGTTCACATGGAATAGACTATAAATTTTCAGTTAAAATGCTTATTTTAAAAGTAAGTGAATGTTTTAATGCTCACATTTACCCTTGAAAATGCAATGACATACAAGTCCCTGAGGAAGCTTTTTTGGAGAAGCCCTATAGCATGGCAACTTAGCATCCAGAAGAAGCAGCAAAATGAAATATAAAATTGCCTTGGAATGTTTATTCAACATAACTGAGATGAACTGGCCTTTTTATAAGAAGCACATGAAAGAAACATGTCTAGCTAAATGCAGAGCTGATGGAGTTCTACAGCAGAACATATAAGAAAAAAGATGACCGTCTAAGGAGGCAGTACACAAAGTGGACAGACAAGTGGGAATGAAGGGTGTAAACTGAAAAATGGCAAATTTGTAATCAGAGGTAATATGACAATCTGGTGGTAGGGAAGTAAAGCAGTAGATACAAAATTTGGAAAGATGGGAAGTGGAGTTTGGATGCCTTGTGTCTGGTTAAAATAAATAAGACACTGCTTAAGGATGGCATCATCACATATAAAAGGAAATGGGATACTCGTCATCTAATTTATAGGGTGACACCCTAAGGTGCAAGTGAGTACATGTAAGAAACTATGTTTAGGAAAAAAACTTGAGTGTAGTGGCCAGTGTAGGGCAGGGCCAAATGTTATGGTAGTCTCAGACAAAGTGCTCTCAACTCTAGCCTCATTACATGAATGAGGGAATGGGAAAGACCAGAGCCCATTCATAATCTGTATTTTCTTGCAACAGAATTACCACATGAGTTGAATATATTTCACACTAATACATATATATATATATATATATATATATATATATATATATATATATATATATATTAGTTAAGCTAACATGGCGCACAGTCAAAAGTCAGAATAAAAAGTCATAAAATGGAAGAAAAGTTTAGAAAGTTGAGCAGAAGATGTGTATGTCTGACTTCTTCTTCTTCTTTCAGCTTTTCCCGGTTATGGGTCTCCACAGCGGATCACCTGTCCGCTCATGATTGGCAGTGGAGTTTTACGGTGTCGAGTTGCCAGCCCAGCGCCCAACCTTCCACAGAAGGCACACACATGCACACACTCATACTCACACCTAGGGCCAATTTGGAGTGTCCAATCCACCTACAGCATGTCTTTGAGATGTAGGAGGAAATCGGAGCACCCGGAGGAAACCTACGCGACCACAAAGAGGACATGCAGACTCTGCACAGAAGGCATCCCAGCACTGTCCTTAATCAGCAGTCATTGTACAGAAATGCAATGTACCTTCTTTAGGGAACAGACATGCCATAACTTGCTTCCAAGTTGATGAAACAAAAGGAGAAATGGAAGTGGCCAAGACAGTGCTCTTAAATGAAGTTATTTAGTTCTAGGCTTTGAGGAATGAGACAAAGCAATGACATTGGTTATATTCATCTTAGGGACGACTATAGAAAGAAATAGTAAATGACCATGACTGCAGATCATAGGGCAAAGAAAAAAATACAAGAAAGTGGAGGAAAAACTGTGTAGATCAGACTGACTAGTGATGATATAAAATGTATGTGCAGGTGGTCCATAAAATGCATTGTAGCTGAGAAAAAAAACATTATTTCTCACTGATCCCACTTTCACAGATAATGTAACCCTTTAAATCTAATCCATTTAGCATTTCTTGATGACTTCATATTGGGAATGTCTTTGCTGCAAAATATTATAATATCAACCTATTAAGAAATGAACAAGTGATTTCAACTAAGATAATCCTTCACCATTACTACAAATTGTGACACTAAATAGCTATGATTATTTAATTTAACTGAAATTCTACATTAGATTGCCAAGACAGGTTAGTCTACAAGGCTGGTTAATGAGATGGAGATTTTTTTTCCATTTTGCATATCTCTGTCAACTGCCTAAGATCAAATTTCAATTGTCTAGAATATAGTGCAGCAGGTAGTGTTGTTACCTCACATTATGAGGTTCCCTGGTGGCGGTGCCTTATTTGCAGAGTCTGCATGTGCTCCTTGTATTTGCATTGGTTTCCTCCAGGTGCTCTGCTTTACTTCCAAATTCCAAACACATGAATTAGTTGGATTGGAATCTCTACATTAGCTTGTGACATTGTGAGGTATTTCCAGCTGTTCCAGGAGAAATGGGACATTGCATGTGTGGCATATCGCAGGATGGCTGGTTGAAGTTTTGTAAATAGTCTTGTGTCACTTGATTGACTCATTGATTTGTACAGATGCTTGTATTAAAAATGTATGTATAAAAGTTGCTTATGTTAAAAATGCTGCAACAGAATCTTAACAGAGTTCAGAATGTGTATTGTGCCAGAGTCAGGTGACTAGATGCAATGTCATTCTATAACCACCTGAAGGACAGAACTCTGGCAGTAGCAGTATGTTGTTTGCTTTTATTCTTTGGAACCTGATATAAAAGATCTGTCAGTTATCTCAGTTCAGTAGTAATAGTTGTTCAGTAGTTGTTAGTTGTACAGTTCAGTGTATGGAGTATCTCATCTTGCCTTGTGGAAATGAGCATCTCAGCAGTACATTTTTCTTTGCGATATTAAGTGAGTTAAGTCGAGACAGTTTCTCTTTAGTTTAGTTAGGAAAAGTATTGTGAGATTAGTTTAGTATTATTATTTTTTCTGTATGTGAGAATTTATCCAACTGTGTTAGTTGATATTTCCTGTGACTGAAAACTCTGATGTTTACTGTAACTAAATATAATTTTCTTGTTTTCTATTTTTATTATCTACTATTAACATTTTGATACCTTTTCATTGTGGCTGGTCTTTTATATTTTTAATATATTGAGAGAACCCAGCTACTCTGTAATCTGGAGAGACAGGACACAGCTGGTGAATCTGTGTCAGCGTTTCCCAGGTGTGTGTGTGTGTGTGTGTGTGTGTGTGTGTGTGTGTGTGTGTGTGTGTGTGTGTGTGTGTGTGTGTGTGTGAAATCAGATATTCAAGTGTGTGTGCCAAATACCTGGAACTGGGACACAGTGCTCCATGGTAGATCTTGTTTGGGATCTGGAGAGACAGAGAGTCCAGTCCCAGTGGAGCATGCTCCCTGTGTGTTATTGGGGAAATCATGTTGAATGCAGAGAGCTGCATCTGAAATACTGTGTAAATCCATTCCTGTTTGTAGTGACCACTTCTGACTGGTGTCGTTGGTAAGGATTGGGGCTTCTTGATTACTGACCCAAGGTAAAGTGGGGCTGTCACATGGCCATAGGTGGTAGTGTGCATGCGAATGGCTGGTATGGAAGAATAACCATGGCAGGGCTAGCCTCCCAGTAGTGTGAACCTTGGTTCTGGATTATTGTCAGTGTTAAATGCATACCACCTCCTACCCCATGTGCTAAAATGGAGAAGAAGGGGTTGTGGATGGATGGATGCTTAAAGAGCTCATAGTACAGTACAATCAAACTAAGCCAACAATTATAGGTTCATAGGTTCATAGGTTTGTACTAGGCTATTGGCCCTAGGGCCTGTACAAGCCTATCCATAACAATTGTCTGGCTATTTCTTCCCACATATTTACTTCCTTGGATCCCTGTCTAGCAAGGCGACTGATGTGATCCCCGGGGTGAATTTCCTATCTCCCATCCAATCATCAAGGTTCCTTTTGAAGAGGGCCAAAGAGGCGCTCTGCTTGACATGTATGGGCAGACTATTCCAGAG
Source organism: Protopterus annectens (assembly GCF_019279795.1). NCBI lineage: Eukaryota > Metazoa > Chordata > Ceratodontiformes > Protopteridae > Protopterus > Protopterus annectens. The sequence goes on along the minus strand of NC_056730.1, from coordinate 840,390,109 downwards.
TCTGGGGAGTCTCTGGGTTAGGAACCTATTCCTTCAGCATGTTTTTTTCATTGTGATGGCAAGGTTTAGATCCCTGGAGCGTGTGTCTCTGAGGGATTGGGATTTCTTTAAGTGCAGCATGTCCAACAGCTCTGGGTTTGATATGGCCTTGTATGTTAAGCAGAGATTGCCTCTGAGTAGACGATATGTGACAGAATATAGGTGGAGTTTTTTTAGATGGTCAGCATAGGGCATCTGCTTTAGGCCTGTGATTCTTTTAGTGAGGTATTTCTGCGGCCTTTCCAGTTGTTGCAGATGTCTTGAGAGGTACATAGCAAACAGGGCATTGTATTCTTTAATGGGTCTAATGAGGGATGAGTACAGTGGGACAATGACCTAATTTTTCCTGGATAAAAAGCCCTTAGTGATGAGGTGTGCCACACAGAAGGATTTCCTGACTGTTGTGGCGATGTGGTTATCGAAGGTGTGACCACTGTCCACCTGTGTCCCTAAGTCTCTTATCACACTTTTGGAGTTTAGTGTACTGCCACCTATGTGGTAATTCATGGGTACATGTTTTTTTCCCAAAGGGGATAACTATACATTTCTTGGCATTGAGCTTGAGCCCATGGCTCTGGCACCAAGCATCTGTTTTTGTAAGACCCTTTTGTAGAATATCCACATCGTTTGGTGATTCAATAATGGCTCCCAGTTTGCAGTCATCTCCAAACTTTGTTAGCCAGAGTCCCTTATTGTTGGCCTGTACTTCAGAGAAGTAGATGTCAAACAAGAGAGGTCCCAGGACTGAACCTTGAGGTACTCCACTTGTCACTTGTCTGGAGCTGGATTTGGAGTTGGCTACTTTTACAGTGTGGGTTCTGTCAGTAAGCCAGTTGGCAACCCATTGAGTGATGTAGGGATTAATGCCCAGCTTAGTAAGTTTATCTATGATTCCAAAGTGGGGAATGATGTTGAAGGCCTTGGCGAGGTCCAGATAGGCTGTGTGGACCACCTTACCCTTGTCTACGGCTCTGGAGACTGATTTGAAGAAGTCAATGAGGTTCAGGAGACAAAATCAGCCCTTCACAAACCCAAACTGTGTGGGGCCCAGTGTTTGAAGGTTGCCAATGTCTTTGTTTATAAGTTCCATGATAATACGTTCCATGGCCTTGCAGATCAGGCTCGTCAGACTGATGGGGCGGTAGTTCCTGGAATCCAAGGTGGATCCCCCCCTTGTAGAGTGGGATAACTGTAGCTGTGCTCCACTCAGTGGGCACAAAGCCTGAGGTGAGGCTATGATTAAACATGACACTTAGGTGAGGTGCCAGTTCATTTTGTAGTTCATGTAGTAAACAGCCTGGGAAGTCGTCTGGTCCCATGGATGCTGTATTCTTAGCTTTGGAGAGTGCATTTTTTACCTGTGTGGCTATTACCAGAATTTGGCAATCTTTCGGTATTGAGATGGGCCCTTTAGGGGGTGAGAGCGGGGTGAAGTTTGCACTGAACGGATTTGCCAGGATATTGGCAATATCCTTGGGATCAGTATATTTAATGCCATTCTGTTGTAGCTCAGAGCAGATCTGAACATTTCCATTTAGATTCTTGACATAGAATGCCTTGTGGTTGTCTTTGGAATCTTTGGCAATTTTATTTTCGTAACTAGCTTTGGAGGATTTTATGAGGGATCTCAGCTTCTTACTGAGGCTGGTAAGGGAGTTTTTTGCATCCTGGGATTTTCCTCTTTACTGCAACAGTTTCTTCTTTTTCTTGTAAAGTTTTTTTATGGCAAGGGACCACCGGATTGGCTTCCGTTTTTTGGAGGGGAGTGCCTTGGTTCTATTGGGGATCCCACGATTCATGCACAAGTGGATGTGCTCGTACAGTGCCTTAGTGTAGGATTCAGCAGTCGAACTTTCAGTTCCCATCTGCATGGGTGCCATGAAGTGTGTCACTTCTGACTTGAGTAGCATGAAGTTGGCTTTGGAGAAGTTTTTACAGAGGTTTCCATACTGGGGGTGGGGGTGTGTGGATGTCAATGGTGATTAGCTTATAGGCAGGCCTGACCAACAAGGGGGTGACCATATATGTGGAGCATTGAGAGTATCGATTTCCCATGTTGGTAATGACCAGGTCTAGGATATTGGAGCCCCTGGTGGGACTAAGGATTAGTTGATTCAGGGCATTGGAATTTATGAATTCCAAGAACCGCTGGGCAAAGGTGTTGGTACATGAGTAGTTTTCCCAGTTAATGGCAGGTAGTTGAATTCACCCAGTATTAGGGTGTTTGGTTGTATCTTAATATGTTCCAGTATGTTTAGAAAGGTGTAGTGAGAATCTTGGGGCATGGTGGGGGATCTGTAGCAAGCTTCAATTTGGATTTCAGTCTTACCTAGTGTTAGTTGCACCTGGAGAATTTCAGACACATTGTGTTGAGCAACTAGCCTAGTGTTGTGAACATGCACTTAAAGTTACATTTAGTCGAATTTAGTCGAACGTTTGCTTGTTTGTTTGTTTAATTGAACTGTGGAGGCTGCCTACTAAAGTGTGCTGGCCTGTGTAACTAATTTATCACTGTCTCTGCATTTTCTGTGTATTTAAAAACAAAAATAATCCTTGTTTTCCGCCTTTCTCGACTAGTTTAGACCAGTATACAGGCATTGCTGTATTCTGGGCTGTGGTGTAGATCCTGTGTTGTCCATTACCTTACTTGGATAAAAGGAAGTTTCTTTGCTCACCAGTGGGAGTGGGGAGCCTTGAGCAGCCTACCTATCCTTGGGGAAGTGACCTCAGCACAAGAAGCTGTTAGTAATTGGTTGTTTGGGACCATTCCTAGCTCTTTTGTAGTTCACTGCTTAAAATCTGCCTTTGCGCAGCTTTTGCGATTCGCGCGCATAGCGCAGCGCCGGTTAAACAAGGTTAAACTTGGTTAAACTTTTTCTGGCTCCGCCAAGTCTGCTCTTCAATTTTTCCCTTAGAACTGTTCTACTTGCAATCTAAACAGCCTATACTCTATCTGAAAAGTTCAGCACTTGCTCCTAAAGCATTTTGTATACAGGTAAAGCACTCTTAAACAAACGAAAAGTACTTAATTCACCTAAATTCTGTTGAGTACCCATTTCCCTATAGGTCCTCTCTGACTCACTTACACAGCAATCTTTTTCACTATTTCTAGCATGTCGAAGGGTCAGTTGCTGGCGTCCTCTCCTGTTCAGCTGGTGAATCTGGGAATCTTGAGGCAATGTTACAAATTGCCTCATGTACACAGACAACCCTCTCCTCATCCCAACAAATACAAATATATGCGAGAGATGCAACTATATAGCCAAACTGGAGGCTGAGCTCTCTCAATTCAGTACTGGCAAGACCAGTCAGGAGGAGAAGGTAACCATGCACACCACAAACCCAGTCTCACATAGAACTATCACAACTGTAAACCAAACACATAAACACACAAAAACATACTCGGAGGTGCTGATTAAAAATCTACCAAAACAACAGAGGCCTCCAAAGCAGACACCCAAGCAACCACCACCTCAAGACATAGCAAATGCAACACATAGTTCACAAAGTCAGTGTGCTAAACAGTCACAGCCCTTAAGGCCAAACAACATGCCAGACACACTTGTAATAGGTGACTCCATAGTCAGGCACACTGACACCAGACTGAACAAGGAGAGGGTCACAGTAAGCTGCCTGCACATAACACAAACACTCAGGTCACTCCACAGCAAGTACAAATATGACTCAGTCATTGTACATGCCGGTGTGAACGACCTGAGACATACCTCCCTGGACTACATGAAAAGAGACATAGAGGAGCTCTCTGATTATGTAGCCCAGGCCGGTATGACCCTGACCCTGAGCAGCATCTTACCCTCACCAAGAATGATGCCACAGTACAAAGACAAAATGATCAGTTTTAACAACTGGCTTAATTACTGGTGTCATTCTAAGGGGATCCAGTGTCTGTCTGCTTGGGATGACATGCTTGACAAGCCACGCTGCTTCACAAGGGATGGTTTACACCTGTCAACCCTGAGCTTCCGGATATTGGCCAAGGCTCTTGCCACCCCCATAGTGCCTTTTTTAGGCAAGGCTCAAATGACAAACCTACCTCCCTAGAAAACACAAGTGGAAAAAAACTAAGGGTTATGCTGCTCAATGCCAGAAGTCTAAACCTCAAGATGCATGCCCTCGAAGCCCTCCTCAGTATGGAGAACATCGATGTCTGTGCAGTGACTGAAACCTGGTTCAAGGCTCCTGAGAGCACCCCAGCACTATCAGGTTTTACCTCATATCATGCTTTCGGCCCCAAAACTTGGACAAAACCACAAAAGGAGGGGGGTATCCATTTTCATCAAAGATACCCACACCTCCAGGTTAGTGGCAATGCGCATCGGAGACTATCCAGGTGCAACTAACCATAGGCAAAACTGCCTTACAGTTTATAGCATGCTACAGACCACCCTCTCAAACTCAGGAACCCCACACAGCCTTCCTGAAGACACTGGAGAGTATGAATGTCTCTCCAAATACCATCATTTTGGGAGACTTCAACTACCCAAACATAGACTGGGAACATTACTCAAGCCCCAACACCCTAGCCCAAAGGTTCTTAGAATTCATAAACTCAAATGCAATGGAACAACTAGTCACCATTCCCACAAGAGGAGACAATATACTAGACCTGATCATCACAAACATGGGGACAAAATGCTCCACACCGAAGTACATCCTCTTTGGTAAGATCAGACCATAAATTAATCTCACTGGAAATCCACATCCACCCCTGCACAAAAGACCACAGTGAAGAACTTCTCAAAAGCAAACTTCACACTTCTTAAGACTGAAGTGGTATCTTTCAAGGCCGCTGGGCCAGTGAAAACCACAACCCACACTGCTGAATCCTTTGCAAATGCCTTCTATGGGCACCTTCAAGAATGCATGGATCATGCAATCCCAAATAAAACCAAGACCCATTCCCCCAAAGGCAGGCGACCGGTCTGGTAGACCCTAGCCATAAACAAACTTTACAACAGAAGGAGGAAGCTACTACATGACAGAGCAAAATCCCTAAAAGGGAAGGCATCTCTGATCAGTACTAGAAAAAAACTACAATCACTCATAAAATCATCCAAGGCCAACTTTGAGAGAAAAATCGCAAATGACACAAAAGACAATCACAAGGCCTTCTTTAGCTAAGTTAGAAACCTGGGTGGAAACTCCCAGATATGCTCAGAGTTAGTCCAAAATGACACAAAATACACTGAACCCACTGACATTGCCAACATTCTGGCAGACAGGTTCAGTGTAAATTTCTCCTCCCCCTCCCCCCAAAAGGAGAAATAACTATCCCAGCAGAGTGTAGCCTCCCTAACATCTCAGATGCCCAGGTGAGAGCGCCGCCTAAAAGCAAAAACACAGCATCAATGGGACCGGATGGTGTCCCGGCTGTGTGCTACATGAACTCCAAGAGGAACTAAACCCACACATAAGGCTGCTGTTTAATCTTAGCCTTACTAGGGGATACGCACTCCAAAGAGTGGCCAACAGTGGTCCCACTTCACAAAGGCGGTGCTTCCTGGTCTGCAAGGCTATGGAGAGGATCATTATGGAACTCATAAACGAAGACACTGGGGACCTACAGACATTGGATCCTACCCAGTTTGGCTTTGTCAAGGGCAGATCCTGCCTTTGAACTTGAAACAGTCACTAAGGCCATTGATGAGGGTAAGGCAGTTCACACAGCCTACCTTGACCTTGCAAAAGTCTTTGACACAATACCCCACTCAGGCATCATAGACAAACTCACCAGCTTAAATGTAAACCCATATGTCACAAGATGGGTTGTAAACTGGCTCAAGGACAGAACCCACAGGGTCAGAGTTGCTGGAGCTATGTCAGACTCTAAGCCAGTCACAAGCGGTGTCCCACAGGGCTCAGTCCTGGGACCCCTCTTGTTCGGCATTTATTTTTCCGAGGTACAGGCAAACATAGGAGGATTGTGGCTGACAAAGTTCGCAGATGACTGCAAACTGAGCGCCATAATTGATACTCCAGCGGACACAAACATCCTTCAGAGAGGCCTCATGGAAACGGATAATTGGTGCCAGAGCCATGGCCTTAAGCTGAACGCCAAAAAATGTATAGTCATACCCTTTGGAAAAACAAGGTACCGACAAATTACCACATAGGCGGTAATCCATTAAGTACAGAAGAGGTAATCAGGGACCTAGGGACCCAGGTTGACAGTAACCTCTCATTTGACACTCACATTGCCAAATTGGTTAGGAAGACCTTCTATATTGCCCACCTTATCATGAAGGGTTTCACATCTAGATCAAGAGAGGTCATTGTGCCCCTGTACTCTTCTGTTATCAGGCCAATGATTGAGTACAATGCCCCATTTGGGATGTATCTCACCCGACACCTGCAGCAGTTGGAAAGACCCCAAAAGTTCCTCACCAAGAGGATAAAGGGTCTTAAACATATGTCATATGCTGCCCGACTGAAAAAACTCCAGCTCTATTCAGAGGTGATCTGTGCCTGACGTACAAGGCCATGTCCAATCCTGAATTAATGGACATGCTCCACCTCAGAAAATCCAAATCCATCAGAGCCACGAGAACAAGTGACTTAAACCTCAACACAGAAATAAATAGAATGTGCTGGAGGGACAGATTCATAACCCAGAGGCTCCCTACACTCTGGAACAGAATCCCCGTCCATGTTAGGCAGAGCCCCTCACTGACTCTATTCAAGAGAAATCTCGACAAGTGGATGGGAGACGCGACGTTTAGGTCAGGGGTCATCTCTGTGTCACTACTAGACAGAGGCATAGTAAACTAAACCCTAAAAGGGCGTAGTATTCTCATCTTAAGGGGTGGTGTAAGCCACATACACTCTGGCTAGGCTTATAAATGCCCTAGGGCAGATAGCCTAGTACGAACCTATGAACCTATGAACCTATATCCTTGGTGAATATGGACACTCCGACACCTTTAGTGTTTCGGTCCTGGTTTGGTGGCCGAAAAGTGTGGTAAGAGTTGTAGCCTAGTATTGCAGGGATGCTCTCTGTAGCCTTAAATCAGGTCTCAGTTACTGCACAGATATCGATGTTCCCCATATTTAGGAGTGCCTTGAGAGAGTGCATTTTGAGGTTTAGACTTTTAGCATTGAGCAGCATTACCTTCAGATTTTGCATGCTTGTAACTGTCACAGTGGTGGTTTTGTTCTTTGAACTTTGTCTAAAAAGGCACTATAGGGGTGGCAAGACCCTTAGCCAGTAACCTGAATCCCAGGAGCAACAGATGCAGACCATCTCTGGCAAAGCATCATGGTCTGTCGATCATGTCATCCCAGGCAGACAGATACTGGATCACCTTTGAATGACACCACAAGCTTAGCAAATTGTTGAAGTCAATCATTTTGTCCTTATACTGTGGTATCATTCTGGGCAAAGGCAGGATGCTACTCAGGGCTAGGGTCATACCTGCCTGGGCGACATGATTCAAGAGTTCTTCCATGTCTCTTTTCATGTAGTCCAGGGAGGTACATCTCAAGTTATCCACTCCAACATGGACAATGACAGAGTCATATTTGTCCTTGTTGTGGAGTGACTTGAGTGCATGCATTATGTGGCGGATCCTGGCACCTGACAGGCAGCTGACTGTAATTTTCTCCTTGTTCAGTCTGGTGAGTGGGACATCAGTGTGCTTGACTATAGAGCCACCTATGACTAAAGTGTTGGGTACGTTGTCTTACCTTAGGGGCTGTTGTCGGGTGGCACACTGGTGTTGTGAACTATGTGATACTTTGGTTCTGAATGGTGTTTGCTTGTGTTTCAGCTTTGGAGGTCGTTGTTGCTTGGGCAAGTTACTGTTAAGGGCCTCCACATATGTGGGTTTAGTGTTGCTATGTGTGGGTATTGGTGGTGTGGGTTTAGAAGGCTATGTGTTGCTTGAGGTGTAGTGCGGGTGTTAACCTTCTCCTCTTGAATGTCTAGCACAATCTTGGGTGGAGAGAACTTTGCTTCCAGTTTGGTTATGTAAGTGCATCTCTCACAGGTTGTAGTGTTGGGTGGTAGGAGGAGAGGGTTATCTGTGTACATGAGGCAATTGCTACATTGCCCCAGTATGCCCAGATTCACCAGGTGGACAGGAGAAATCACCGGAAGCTGACCCTTGGACATGCCTGGTTTGGTGCTTATTTTTTTGTAAAGTAAAAGAGCTGTTTCCCTTACCTTAGCAAGGTACTTTGCAATTATAAGCTGTGTAGTGCCTACAATTAATTTCTCCTTATTAACAAGGTGAGTTGAGTGCTTGTATTAGTTTAAGACTTCCTAGTGCTTTCCAGCAGGTTTTAAAGCAAGTGTTAGTCACAGGGATGCTTAAAGGTAAGATGGAAAAAATGGTTTATCCTAAACACTGCAGTGTGCACTAGAGGAGTTAGATGTGAAAGTAGATAACTTAAGTTTTACCTGTCTAAAAAGTTAAGTTTTAGTGAAGAGTCAATATTTTTAAAACAGCAAGATAGATTGAAAGGGGGTGGTCACTTTTATATTCTGGTACTATGGAATACAGTAGGATGGCCAATACATTTAAATAATTGAAGAGGAGTGATTTCACAAAATGATAATTTTGTGTTTACTCAAACAAGCCAGTAAAAAGAGAGAGGAAATGAGATATATGGTCAAATTAACATAAGGTAAGACAGTGGTGTTTAAGAACACTACAGTAACCTTATGGGAGGGTGGGGAAAAATTTCTACCTGACTCACAAGAGACAGAGCTGTGGTCTCTTTTCAAGTTTTAATATGCAGTTAAAAGCAAAATAAAAGTAAAACACAAGGTAAATAAAACAAATCACAGTATTCAAAATAGAAAAAGGCAGTAAAGTAATGCAACAAATAAAAAGCAAACTAACCTTTCCCTCAAAGCAAAGTGTAGCACAGTCTGGGTGAGCCTTTCTAGTAAATGGTGATTTATCATTGTTTTAAAGGCAATGGAATCAAACTTACTGTATTTCATACAAAAGTCAGAGTTTATAAGAATGGTATTGTCATACTGAACTTTAAGTACTCAAACTAGAGGACTACATCAAAGGCCAAATTCTATAGATTATCTCAACAATATAATCCTACCTGGGATATCTGAAAAGACTAAAGATGCTGAGCCTTAAATTTTGCAGTAAAAGCACTGATAGTTATTTTCTAAACAAAACACTCTCACAATGCAAATAGACTTAGCATAAGAAACAGTAAACAATTCACATTTAGTAAAAATGCATTTGACAACCCATTAAACTACAAAACACATGCTAGAATTCATAATCAAACAATATATAGTGAAGCACATGAGCATTAATTAGCATCTGTGTGAAAGTTGCAAGAATTCGAAAAAGTAATACATTTGCTAACAGAAGGGACAGCCCACTGGACCCAAGTGTCCCTTTGTGGAAGCAGCCAAAGAATATTTTTTGAAGAAGTAACTGGGACAGAGTCACACAGAAGACAGACAAAGGCTAATTAAATCAAATCCTGTACTACAGCAAGCAGTTCATCTCATAGCCTTAACTCTTCTGCTCAAATTGCCAGTCAAACAGTTGTAGTTCAAGCACAGTGCATTTCATACCTGTGTGCATGCACACATTAAGCCACATTAAGAATGTATTCATAGTTAAAATATTAACTTTAAACTTCTAGACTTCATACTGTCACCGTATTCACAGCTAAATAGTAAACACCGTGTCAACATAACAAGGAAACAAAAGATCGTATTCTGATGGTTCTCCTGTTTACTACAGTTTCCTTCCTTTATTCCATATCTACTTTGATTTATAGGTAGCTATTAGGTTTGTAGTCCAGTTGACCATTGTGGAGCCTAGCTGAAATTTCCAGTTGCCCCAGGTTACTGTCTGGGTAAGTGACTTGCTCAAGGTTATACAGTAAACAAATAATAGCTGAGAGAATCAAACTCTGTAGCACAGAAACTACAACTCCCAGCTTTAACCCTCTGTGCCACATGCCAGATGAAGGTAAAAAGAAAGTTCAAACCCCGCACTCTTGAGATAGGAAACAGCAGTATTAACTCGCTACACTAATTTGAAAATTATGAGTGGACTAGTGAGATGCAAGAACCAAATATTCATACAGATAGACACAGATGTGGCCATCAATTACTGCTTGCTCAAAGTCAGACAGTAGACAAATGAAAAAGGGTTCAAATCCATTACTTTTGATAACTGAAAGCAGTGCATTAATATTGCAGATATCTAGTGAATGGCATTATTAACTGACTGCTCAGTAACTTTTAACCTGCAGTTATTTATCAGAAAATGAAGAAGCACATGAGAATGTATGGTAGTTACAGAAGAGGATTAAGGCTTGAAGCTCTTAATGAGCTCCTTCCTGTAGTCAAGCCAGGGTGCAAGGTTTGATTTTTTTCAACCTCCATTTGCCTACTGTGTGACTCTGAGCAAGTCCCTTAACTAGACTGCATGTTCTTCCATCTTAAAGGCAAATAACTTGGGTAGGAATTTAACACACACACACACACACACACACACACACACACACACACCATCGCATTTCCAAGATAATTGGGCTAAAACTTGCTTAGCAAGGAGAGATTTGTCTCTATCAGTCCAATGTGTTTGTTGCCTAGCCATGGCCCTCCAATGCCATGGTCACTGGTTTGCTGCCCATTTTGCACCCATAATAATCTGCCATTGAGAGGGACCATTGCTTTTTTCAACAGAATATGACTTGGAACTTGACAAAAAGTATTCATCACCCATGTTCCCAGTTCTAAGAAAACATATTGCACTATTGTGATCAGAAAAGTAAGACGATTCAAAAATTTTCTTGCCAGGGTAATTCCTCAGTTCATCAAGACATGCTAGCCTGACTTCCAGGATGACTGCAAACTGATCAATAGCTTATGCAACACCTTCAAATCAACACTCTCAGTGTGAAAACAGAAACTGAGAAAAAAAGAGTGCCATTTAAACTGTTTTTTTTTTTTTGGGGGGTGGGGGCAAATTCAGTTGCTGGTTAATAAGTGCACTAAATGCTAAAAAGAAAAAAAATTGGAAAACCTGAAGAAAATCAACCAGAAAAGGTGAAGAAAAACATTGTCTGAGAAGGATGGCCCAGCTGTTCAACCAAAAACAGTTTAAGCTTCAGGTCTGCTTCAAGAGATGGCTTCTAGTAATTTAGAGGAAACATAAATCAAATGTACTCAGAGGCGATTAAAATAAATGAAACATTGAGGGAATATATCAAGTAAAAAACTGGAAAAAGAAGCTTTAACTAGCTATTTAAATAACTTATAAAACTGCAAAAGTCAGAGGGTGAAATGAAGAAAAACCTGGCTGAGTATGAGGTTTTTCTAGAAGAGATGTTTCAAATAGTATTAAAGTTGATAACAAAGTGAGCAGAGGAAACCTGAGATTATCTGCTGTACCAGAGAAACTGGAATGAACCGACTGTATTACTTTGATTAATTTAAAGAAAGCACAGATAAGCAACTGGACTGATGTCCCACAGCAGATTTGTTAATTCAAAAGGCACATCGACTGTATGCTCCAAAGCTAGCCATGAGAAAGCAGCCAAGACCTATATTAATAAAGATTCATTCATAACTGTGGTAGAAGGGCAAAATATTAAAAACTGGAGATACAGTAGAGTATGTGCAGAAAATGATTATTAACTGTATACCTGGCAGAATGAAGAAAATTTCTCTCAGCAACTGGGGAATGTTGAGACACAGGTGTGAGATTCAAGCTGCTGTGTCCAGCTTTCTTCAGAGTATTTCTTCCTGGAGGATCAAAGTTGTTTTTGATACAGAACAGGCTAAGGAGGAAGTAAAGAAGTTTATCCAAGAAAAAGTGAGCCAGCATGCAGAAGGGGAATCTGCTTCTCATTCTTCTAACAGCAAGATTCATAAAGAAACTTTTCCAGTGAAACCTTTTCCAACATTCCAAAGGAAAATGCTTGAGAGACAGAAAAAATACACAAGAGTTGACTATAGGAATCAGAATTATACTGGACTTGAACCAGTGTCTGGTGTTGGGAGATGGAGATGAACAGAAAGAAGACCAGTACCACTAAAAATAGTAAATAAATCGGAGATGATCAACCATCAATCACATTTATGAAATATGGCTTTGCAAGATAGAGTGGCTGAAAAATACTGGACTTTTGTTGACTTTATTAAACTTGTGAGTGGACTGTAAAACATATACCCCACTTTATGTCATTAATGTTTAGAAGTACACTAAAAAGAGAGTTGGGGTGTTAATTATAAATAAAACAATTTTTGTTCTTATTTGTATTTGTATAAAAAAATTCATGATATAAACCACGTGTTTTGGGTATTTCAAATGTGGGGGAGTCTTTTCAGTGCTTGCTGTACATGTTAAATATATTGAAGCAAACAAGTACTTCTTAGTTGTTGTACATGTTAAAGATACCGAAGCAAACAAGTACTTTTTAGTTGTAAAAAATATAGGCTTGACAGTAAAACAAAAGAAGAAAGCTGGACAAAAGCAAGTTTAATGTTAATATGCTATCATCTTCAGATGCTGGGGTGGAGTGGGGTGTAAAAGTGCACTAATTATATTATTTGTTTATTTTTTATTTCAGATTGTTATCTGGGGAAGAGCAGTGATCTTCATGGACACTTTTCACACTCAGCCCATGAGCAGTGTCTGGTTAAGTAACCTGTTCAGACTCATCTAGTTACCCAGTGGGAGATGAGGGAATCAAACCTTGCACCTCTGGACCATAGATGCAAGGTTTGATACCCTCAGCCTCCATTGCCTAACTATATTATATTATATTATATTATATTATATTACATTATATTATTACTATATTATATTACAAGGGTGAATGTTTAGGTTAATGCCTTTGGCTTAAGCTATAAACAAGTTTTTTGTCAGAAAGTAAGCTTTAAATATAAGACAAAATGATGAAAGTAATGAAAAATGACATATTTCTTACAATTGCAAATACATTAGCTTCTTTTTTCAATTAGAAAATGTTCATTGGTAGTCAAGAAGTCTGCAGCTGAAGGCAGCTGAGCTGTACATTCCATTCTGTCCATTCTGTGCGAAATTTACAAAGATTTACTGCTGAGAACATTTTCATGGAGAGGAGCTGCCTGCAGGTGCAAGCAATTAATTTTGAGGGTGCTGGGCATTCCTTCCTGATGGAAATGCAAAATTTAAAGGTACAATGGCAAGCAGTTCACTGAAAAATAAAGTTTGAAATTTTGGGATGTAAAGAAGATATAGCAGCCTCCCTAGCAGCCTTAATAATTGAATGTATTTAATAGAACAGTGTACAATTTAGTTTTATTTAAAGATAACCAGTATACTTTTTCTTAGGGCTAAAAGTTATTTTTTTTCTGAAAGCATACAGACAGTTTTTCACATGCGGGATGGGAACAGAGATAAAAAGAAAACAGAACGCAATTAGTGAAAGTGGGAAACAGGCTGTAGCATATACTTTGGTATGGATAATTTTATTTTCAGGTAAGGCAATGCCTGTGGGTCAGCTATTGATTTGAGGCAATGGTTCCTATCTGGAGGGTTAAACTTCATTTTTTGAAGACATGCATAATTTTGTGCATTTGTTCTAAGTTAATGGGGGGGGGGGTTGAAAATGCATTTAGTTTTCATTAAAACAAAAAGTCTTGAAAAATGTAAAATAGGATAAATGGAGATGAGATGATACAACTGGACAAAAGATCAGCCTGCCAAACATTAGTGTATGCATATAAGCAAATATACATTCATAATAGGTCATGCATAATAGGTGAGAGCAATACCATTTTATCATAATGACTGTGCTATCTATATTATCATGGAATGTAAATGGCCCTGCATGTATAGACAAAAAGGAGAAAGTATTTAACTATATTAAGAAATAGATATTCAGCAGAATATCAGGGACAAAGGAAAAGAGGAACAGATATACTAATTGCTAGAGGGGGTCCAATTGTGATAGAAGAAAGAAAAAAGACAATAATGGATGATTTGTGGTAGTAAGGGTCTGTTGTCAGGGGAAATGATTATGCTGGCATGTATTTGTATTCCATCAAAAGCTTGTATTATGGTGCTTAAGAAAATTTTAGGAGAAATAATTAGCTTTCTGCAGGGAATATTGAAACACTTAAAACGAAGAGATGAAAGCTGGAAACTGCCCAACCAAAATGCAAACAGTCACACAAATCAGATGTCCTTAAACGGTTAGCTTAACACAGTTTTATTCGTGTTTTCGGAACCGACTATGCATTTCCTTCCTCAGAAAAACAGACAAAGCAATCATAAATCAATAATAAATCAGTCACACCCAGCCCTTTCATTTAAAAAGCCTAAAAGCATCATGTGATGCTAATTAAATTTTACAACACTTGGCTTTAATTAACTAGTCTGCTAGAAAATCCTAAAAAAATCCTAAAAAAATATATTCGCACAACAAACATTACATCGCAAGTTGTTTCAAATGATTAGAACTACTATGCGATTTATTTATATGTGTAAATGATTAATATTGTTAAAATATTCACTAATATGCGGTTCAATAAACCATAATATTTATCACATTTCATAGCTCCATTAAAAATCACATAAACTAAACTTATTATACAATACATCATAAATCAATACTTCAAGTAATGACTCAAAAATGATGACTCTATTAAAAATAAATAACCTCGCCCAACAAAAAATGCGAAAGACCTCAAAGGTCAACTTCCAAAGGCTGTTTGCACATGAAATAACTAACTGTCAAATGTGAAATGCTACAATACCTTTAAACTGGGGATTCCTTCAAACTAATAACTAAGTAATAATTAAGCCAGCAAGAATAAATGTCAGTAAATTCCGGCAAGTTTAAACAGGACCACTTTAACCAAAGCCATGCGTCATTAAAGCACCCATCCAGTGAGTGAGGGCATCCTTATCTATTGCATGAAAGCTTTTTTATAACACTAGCAATGGATAAATGCTCATTAAGACCCGGGGGGAATGTGGCTCCAGTTCTAATTTGCCAACATAATTCTTCTATTTCTAAGCTAATTTGCCATGGTCCAACAAAGGGGGCATCATCTATCTTTTTCAACACCATAAAATCAAACTTGTGATTCGGGAATTCCACGATGTGGCTAGCAAGTGCATTGTTAGTATCTCCTTTTGAGATAGCATAATAATGTTCGTAAATGCGCTGTTTTAATTTGCGCTCAGTTTTCCCTATATAGAACGCGTGGCATGCTGTGCATGTCGCCACATACACTAAAGCTTTAGTGTTACAGTTGTATTTGCCCATTACCTTGTACTGAATTTTATTGACTAGGGCTGTGGTTCCTTCCTTGATATACTTACATTGTGCACAGCAGCCGCACTTGCTCATCCCTACAGTGGAACTCCTCATTTTAGATCTACCAGTTTCTAAAAGTGTTTTCAGATTGACCCCCCGCCTAAAAGTGATAGCTGGTGGGCCACTACAGATATTCTGAACATTTTTGTCATTTGAAAGCAACATCCAATTTTTACTCAAAATCCCTCTTATAAAATGGTGGTCTGTTGAAAAGGTACATAAAAATCTGAGATTATTGTTAGATTGGCTAAGTTGGATGCTGCCTACACTATTACCCCCTGACTCACTAATTTGGTTAATAACATAGTGAGAAGATAAAATAGGGCTAAGGTGTCCCGTTCTATGTTTATATTCAACTTCTTCTGTAACTTCCTTTATTAATTTTATCGGATAACCCCTATTACTGAACATACCACCTAGCTTCCTGCATTCTAAGTGGAAGTCGTTGTCATCAGTTACCATTCTCGCCGCCCGCACCATCTGCCCTTTAACAACTGCTTTCTTTTGATGGTGCGGGTGGCAACTAAAGTAATGCAGGAAACCATTGGAGTATGTTGGTTTTCTGTAGATGTTACTCTTAAATCTCCTATTCAAACAATCCTTATGGAGCATGATATCCAAAAAACTGATTTCAATGTGATTAAAATTAAATGTGAACTCCAAAAAGTTAGTTAAATTGGTTATGGATTCAATGAATTGAGGAATACTATCCGAATGCCCCTTCCACAGAATAAACATGTCGTCCTGGTACCTAGTGTACCAGGCGACATAAGTTTGGAACATGGGATTTTGAAACAGTAATGTGTTTTCCCATTGCGCCAAGACACAATTAGCATACGCCCCTCCACAGGGTGAACCCATGGCTACCCCTGATGTCTGTGTATAGATCCGGCCTTCAAATTTGAAAGTGTTGTTACAAAGAATAAGCTCCAAGAGTGTCTCAACCAAATAAATGATTTTGTCATTAACTTTTCTATCAAACAGGAAGTCCCTAATCCACTCCAGGCCTATATTATGTGGTATCATGGTATATAGATCCTTTATATCAACCGTGAGGAGCAGGGAATACCACTTATAGGTAAAGAATGGAACTTGATTTGCAATAGTGAAAATGTATCAGAGGATGTAGAAGGGAAAATATAACAAAACAGGGTAGTTTTCTGAAGACATTTATGAAAATATTTGGTATGGAAGATGCAAATTCATTAGTAGTAGCTCAGGCAGAATTTACATATTATTCCCTGAGGTACAGTGACTGGGTTAGACTATATAGGTATTATATCTCACAAGAATAGTTGCATTTAATTGAAAGCTTCAATACACATCTAATAACGATTTCAGATCATGGACCAATAAATACTAAGATAAAAATGCAGATTAATGAAGTAAAAATGAGACACTAGTACTTGCTGGTGAGTGGACTAAAACGGAAATGGAGTTTGAAAACAGGGTAGGGTAGAAATAGGGTCATAGGTTCATAGGTAGGTACTAGGCTATCTGCCTGAGGGCATTTATAAGCCTAGCCAGAGTGTGTCAGCGTTTGCCACCCCATTGATTAATTAACTGAGCCTCTGTCAAGAAGAGCCAATGAAGTGATCCCAGGGGTTTATTTTCTGTTACCCATCCACTCGTCAAGGTTTCTCTTGAAGAGTGTTAGTGAGGGGCTCTTCCTAATGTAGTTAGGAATTTTGTTCCAAAGCATGGGGAGTCTCTGTGACAGGAATCTATCCCTCCAGCATGTTCTATTTATTGTTGTGGTGAGGTTTAGCTTACTAGAGCGAGTGGCCCGCAGTGACTTGGATTTCTTTAGGTGGAGCATGTCCATCAATTCTGAGTTGGACATGGCTTTGTAAGTCAGGCAAAGATCACCTCTGAGTAAGTAATATGTGACTGAGTACAGCTGGAGTTTTTCCAGTTGGGCTGCATAGGACATATGTTTGAGGCCAGTAATCCTCTTTGTGAGGTACTTTTGTGGTCTTTCCAGCTGTTGGAAGAGTCTTGTGAGATACATCCCAAATGGGGCATTGTACTCTATGATGGGTCTGGTGACGAGTAGAGGGGCATTATATACTCTTTATTTCTAGATGCGAACCCTTAAGTAATTAGATGGGCTACATAGAAGGAATTCCTAACTACTTTGGCAATATGATTGTCAAAGGAGAGATTACTATCTACCTGGGTCCCCAGATCTCTTATTAACTCTTCTGTATTAAGGGGGCTGCCACCTATGTGGTAATTCATGTGTGTTTTGTTTTTCCCAAATGGGATGACTATGCATTTTTTGGCACTTAGCTTGAGACCATGACTTTGACACCAGGTGTCCATCTCAGTAAGGCCCTTTTGGAGAATGTCCGTGTCAGCCGGAGAGTCAATTATGGTTCCCAATTTGCAGTCATCGCCAAACTTGGTTAGCCATAGTCCTCCTGTGTTTGTCTGTACTTCTGAGAAGTATATGCCGAACTGTAGGGGTCCCAGGACCGAGCCTTGTGGGACACCACTTGTGACTGGTTTAGAGATGGACCTGGAACCCACTATTCTTACCGTGTGAGTTCTGTCTGTAAGTCAGTTGGCAACCCATCTCGTGACGTAGGGGTTTTTGTTCAGGCTGGTGAGTTTTTCTATAATTCCCGAGTGGGGAATGGTGTTAAAAGCCTTGGTGAGGTCAAGGTAGGCTGTGTGAACTACCTTCCACTCATCTATGGCCTTGGTGACTGTCTCAAAGAAGTCAACCAGGTTTAGTAGGCATGATCTGCCCTTAACAAAGCCGAACTGGGTCGGGTCAAATGTTTGGAGGTTCCCAATGTCTTTGTTAATGAGCTCCATGATGATGCTCTCCATAGCCTTGCAGACCAGGCTAGTCAGGCTTATGGGGTGATAGTTACTAGGGTCAGTTGTGGCCCCTCCTTTGTGGAGCAGAATAACCATTGCTGTGCACCATTCTATGGGCACATAGCCTGTGGAGAGGCTGAGGTTGAACAGTGTGTTTAGGTGGGGGCTTAGTTCATTCTGTAGTTCATGCAAGACACAGCCTGGGACACCATCTGGCCCCATTGGCGCTGTGCTTTTTGCTTTTGAAAGGGCTGTTTTCACCTGTGCGTCTGTGATTTCTGGGACACTACACTTTTCTGGTATTATTGTGGGCCCTTTTGGGGGTGAGGGGTGGGGTGAAGTTTGCACTGAATCTATCTGCCAGGATGTTGGCAATATCAGTGGGTTCAGTACATTTTGTGCTATTTTGCACTAGCTCAGAGCATATCTGCAAGTTGCCACTTAGATTCTTGACATAGCTAAAGAAGGCTTTGTGGTTATCTTTTGAATCCTTGGTTATTTTTCTTTCAAAGTTAGCCTTGGATGATTTTATGAGGGACCTTAGTTTCTTACTGATACTGATCAGGGATGTCTTTCCTTCTTGGGATTTGCTTTTTTTCTGAACTAGATGCCTCCTTCTATTGTACAGCCTGTTTATGGCAGGGGTCCACCAGACTGGTTTCCTTCTCTTAGGGGAGTGAGTCTTGGTTTTGCTAGGGGATAGCACAATCCATGCATCCTTGTAGGTGCTCATAGAGTGCATTTGTAAATGTTCCTGCATCTTGGGCACTGTTATCCTTTAGAGTGGGGGCTGTGAAACTTACAACCTCTGTCTTAAGTAAGATGAAGTTTGCTATAGAAAAGTTTTTCACTGTGGTTTCCTTGGTTGGAGGTGGTGGTGTGGTGTGGACATCCAGAGTGATTAGTTTATGGTCTGATCTAACCAGTGACGAGTTGACCACCGGTGTGGAACACCTGTCGCCCATGTTGGTGATGACCAGGTTCAATATGTTTTCACCTCTGGTAGGGGAGTTTACCAGCTGATCCAGGGCATTTGAGTTGATAAATTCCAGGAAGCGCTGGACCTGGGAGTTTGTACTTGAGTAGTTTTCCCAGTTTACGGTAGGGTAATTGAAATTGCCCAATATCAGGGTGTTCGGTAGGACCTTTATGTTTTCCAGTGTCTCCAGACAGGCGGAGTTGTGGTCCTGGGTCAAGGAGGGTGATCTGTAGCAGGCCACAATTTGCATTGCAGATTTGCCTGATGTTAGTTGCACATGGATGATCTCGGAGGTATCATGCTGTGCCACTAACCTGGAGGTGTAGGTATCCTTGATGAACATGGATACACCCCCTCCTTTTGTGTTTCGGTCCATGTTCTGTGGTCACAATGTGTGGTATGAGTTGTAGCCTGGTAATGCTGGGGTGCTCTGTGGAGCCTTGAACCAGGTTTCAGTTACTGCACAGATGTCGATGTTCTCCATACTGAGGAGTGCTTCGAGTGTGTGCATTTTGAGATTTAAACTCCTGGCGTTGAGTAACATAACCCTCATTTTTTTATTTGTGCTGTTTATGGAGGTGGGTTTGACTTGTGAGCCTTGCCTAAAAAAGGCACTATGGGGACAGCAAGTGCCTTGACCAGTATTCGAAAGCCTAGGGGTGACAGGTGCAAGCCATCTCTTATGAATCAATGAGGCTTGTTGAGCATGTTGTCCCAGGCTGACAGACACTGGATCCCCTTTGAATGACACCAGAAGCTTAGCCAATCGTTTAAATTGATAATTTTGTTCTTTATACTGTGATATAATTCTTGGTGAGGGCAGGATGTTACTCAGGGTCAGGGTCATTCCCGCCTGGGCTACATGATCAGAGAGCTCTTCCATGTCTCTTTTCATGTAGTCCAGGGAGGTACATCTCAGGTCATTCACACCAACATGAACAATGACAGAGTCATATTTGTACTTGTTCTGGAGTGACCTGAGTGCTTGTTTTATGTGGCAGATTCTGGATCCTGACAGGCAGCTAACAATAACTGTCTGCTTGTCCAGCCTAGTGAGCAGGACGTCAGTGTGCCTGACTATAGAGTCACCTATTACTAGTGTGTTAGGTATGTTATTTTGCCTTAAGGGCTGTGATTGTGTGGCACACTGATTTTGTGTTTATGTGTTGTCTGGTTTGTGACGGGAGGTGCAGGTTTTTTGGGTGTCTGCTTTGGAGGTCTTTGATGCTTTAGCAGGTTTTTATTTAGAGCCTCTGAGTATGATTTTGTGTATTTTTTGCCAGTGCTGGTTTAGTATGTCTATGTGAGGCTGGAGGTGTGGTGCAAGTGTTAACCTTCTCCTCATGACTGCCTGTTCCAGTCTTGGGTGGAGAGAGCTTAGCCTCCAGTTTACCTATATAATTGCATCTCTCACATATGTTAATGTTTTGTGGTAGGAGGAGAGGGTTGTCTTTGTACATGAGGCAGTTGTAACATTGCCTCAGGATACTCAGGTTCACCAGTTGGACTGGAGAGTATACCTGAAATTGCCCTTTAGTCATGCCTGAATAGTAGGGTGAGCGGCTTAGTCGCTTGGTTAGTGAGGGGTGAAAAATGAGACTTGCCCTGCTGGACAATCAAGTGTCAGGGTATATTAGTGCTTGCTATTAGGTCTGAGCAAGTGCTGGACTGTAGGATGCTTTTTAAGTGCTTAGGTTGAGAGTTAGACTACTTTCAAGGAAAAAACTGAAGAGGAGACTTGGTGGAGCCAGGATAAATTTAGCCCTAGCTAACCGGTGATGCCCGGACGTGGAAAAACCATGCAAACGCGGTTTTACAGCAGGGAAATGAAAGAGATCAAAATTAGCCCAAAATGGCCTATAAACTACTAACTTCTGGGCTGGAACCACTCCTCCAGGGACAGATGGCTGCTCAAAGCTCCCTCTCTCACAGGTGTACAGAGAAACCTCCCTCTATCCAAGTAAGGTATGGGCAACTCAGAAAATTGTAACACAGCCCTGAATTCAGCACTAGCCTGAAAACTGGACTATACTAGCTTAGAAAGGTGGGAAACAAGGAACATTATTTTTTGAAAAGGTAAGGCAAAAACAGTGAAAAATACACTTACAACAGCTTTAATGACTACAAACAGTAAAAAATACACTTAAAACAGCTTTAGATGACTACAAGCAATCAGAAAAGGCTTTTAAACAAATTACCCAATTAATCAGTAAAAAAAATCTCAAAACCTGTTCCTGTAGTCTTCAATCAGACAAGTTTTAACTGCACACTCCTGCCACTTGGGTGCAGGGGAACCTTCTCCAAAAAAGAAGGCCTGGATTAGTGCTCAAGTTATACAAACAAAGCTAGATTCAGCAGGCCTGGATCTAGTCTATGCTATAGCAAACAAGGCGCACCAATTTCAGTAAGAAACAGTTCAAATATGCAGGCACTATAAGCCTTTAAACCAGAAATTCCCAGCTCAGAAGGGCGGAGTCCAGCTTCTCCTCCCACAAGAGTGCAAACCACGAACCTTCTTAATGTAAAATAATTGGCCTGAAACCCAAGTGCTTAAACCAGAACTAATACACTTTTAAAATAACAGACACTGAGCCTTCAATCAGCAGTTCCCAACTTAGAAGGATGTAAGCTAGCTGTCCTGCCACAACAGTGCAGACCACAAACCTTCTTAATGTAAAACAACTGGTCTGAAGCCCAAGTGCTTAAACCAAAAGGCTTAGAATGATAGCTATACTTTAATCAGGTTACTACCAAGCAGTAATAAATACAACTGAATACTTTTAAGAAGGCCTGGATTAGCGCTCAAGTTATGCAAACAAAGCTAGATTCAGCAGGCCTGGATCTAGTCTATGCTACAGCAAACAAGGCGCACCAATTTCAGTAAGAAACAGTTCAAATATGCAGGCACTGTAAGCCTTTAACCTGAAATTCCCATCTCAGAAGGGCAGAGTCCAGCCTCTCCTCCCACAAGAGTGCAGACCACGAACCTTCTTAATGTAAAATAACTGGCCTGAAGCCCAAGTGCTTAAACCAGAACTAATACACTTTTAAAATAACAGACACTGAGGCTTCAAATAAAAGAGCGATATGATTAAGAAGTAATAGGAATGAGTTAAAGGACTTAGAAAAGTGAAAGTATTGCAGAATAAGGCTAATCTCACAGAACAAGAAAAGGTGCAAAAACAATGCTAAAAGAAAATAAGGGGATATCTGGATAACATGCAAAACTTTAGCAAGATTGTTGTTAAGCTACTATTCTTTGATAATAAAACATATGAGCACACAAACTTAGCAGAAAGTAGAAAAGGGTTGTTCCCAAACTTAACAAGCCTATAAAAAGAAAAATAACCATTAATCCTGTAGAGGTTTTAGATACATTTGGAAATGTTGTGAAAATGTTTAAAGCAAAGAAATGTGAACATCAAGAAAGAGCACAAATGAAAATATTTAAGGAAGACTTAATTGTGCCAATGTTAGAGATAGATGAGGCTGAACAACTAGCAGTTAAAATAGGAGGAGATGAGATAAAAATGGTGATGTGTAATTAAGCTTCAGGAAAGTTTCCAGGAAATGAAGATATTTCTGTGGAAGCTTGGAAGTTAGGCTGGAAGAAAGTGATAAAGATCTGGAAGGTGTTTGGTTTAACTATATTTTAAAAGGAGGGGAAGCACCAACATTTTGGAAGACAACTGCAAGTCGATGTATTACCTAAGGATGATAAAAAAACATTAGACCCAGCTGCATACAAATCCATTTCAATTTTAAATACATGATTATAAAGTATTTATGTCTACATTAGCTAAAAGAATGGCTAAGGTGTGATAGTTACGGATCAGTGTGGTATTGTGTAGGAGAAACAAACATTTGACACCATTAGTAGGACAATGATGATCTAGAGAGAAGCAGAATGCAAGAACATACTATTGTTTCTGTTGTGTCTTGATTCAGAGAAAGCATTTAACAAAGTAAGCTGGGCTTTTATGAGTAGAGAAAGGGAAGTGTTTGTATTCCCCTGATACTACAATAAGGTTAATTAGGGAGATCGATGATGGATCAGAGGCAAGAGTTAAAGTGGGAGGGCTCTTATCTGATAAGTTGTGTTTGAACAGAGGAATCAGGCAGGTGTGTCCTCTTTCCCCTTTGTTATCTGGTTTATATTTAGAGCCATTGGCAAAGAAAATATGGGGCTCAGAAATGCAGGGATATAACTGGTATGGTAATCAAGAAAAGTCAGATTTATTTTTCAGATTATATGATTTTGTATTTGATAAATCCAGAAAAGGACAACTCAGTGTTGTTGAACATTTTGAGCTAGTTTCAGATATAAAATGAATGAAGATAAAATAAAAGCTATAACCATAAATTATGTACCCACACACAAAATGTTTCATCAATACTCAAGGCATGATGATGAAGTTTGGGGTGTTCAAAAAATAAAAAATGCGATTTTGGATGCTGATCCTTAAGGAGGATAACAACCATGGACATATTATATTCATAAAGTAAAAGAAAATATTCTAAGAACTAAGCCAACATGAGAGTGGAGAAAGGAGACTTTGCCAATATGGATGACCGTAAGTAAGAGTACAGAAAATAGGCAAGTGAGGGCAGGAATTTACTGCAGAAAACTGACAAAGGAGCCAAGATATTGGGAGCAGAAAGGTAACAGAGTGAGAAGAGGCCAAGCAGATATTTGGACTGCAGGCTGGTGGCTGCCTTCCCTACCAGGGATTGATATCAGATTATAGGTAAATATAAAGGGATAGGGGAATCCTAAGTTGAAGACCTGTTCTTTTGTGGTTTTTATCTGAATCTATAACAGGAGCTGGTGTTAAAAAGTGCATAACAAATAGCACAAGGGAACTCACCAATCTCTAGTAGGGACTGTTTAAAATTGGGGATGAACATTGTCTGAATCACTGTGAATGTGGGATGATAGATAACACATCACATTGCTTCTCAGATGTTACAAAGAAGTGCATCAGGGTAACAGAACAGAGAGAGAGAGAGAGAGAGAGAGAATGCCAAAGCTGACAGATCCCTCAAAACATCCTTAACTTCTGCACTGGCCTCAGCCCAGATTGGAGATACTCTGGGGTGAAAAGAGAGGCTGGTACTCATGGCAATGATCAAGTGCACTAGGGTATGCCACCATAAAAGGCATGGGGTGTATAAAGTGCTAAAACAATTTTTGGTGAGCTGATTTGAACAAATGAACATTGATTTTTTTTGGCTCTTCTAGTTCCACGCTTGACTGATGACCTAACAAGGGGGTGTTTGGTTATGCTATTGTGCTTTATGATATGCAAGTCTTAACCTAGATGGCTTGCGAAGGACATATAAAACAGATGTCGGCCTGCTTCCTTTATACTACCCTTGCTAGTGAAGCTATACCTCGAGCATTTAAGAAGCTGACATATGAACATGATAGTTTGCTATGCTGATCAGTCTTTCAAAGCAGAAAAACTAGTACACTTAAAACTTTGTTGATGAGCTCAGTCACAATAATTTCCAAAAATCATAAAACCTAGGTAGTGTTCCAAAGCAACAAGCCTTTATTTGTCACAGACAAGTGAACCTCTGTAACAAAAAAAAAAACAGAAATACTTTACAATGTTAAACATATCAGCTTTTACACACTTAGAAGTAGGTGTGAAAAATAAATATCGTTTGATTTTAAACCAGCCTATTCCAGGCAAACACTATAAACAGGGTTGTAAAAATGCATTTAAAAACAGCAAGTACCCACCCCCACACACTACTACTAAATCCTAGTTAAGGAAAAGACTACCTATCTATTTGCAACCCACATTTTAAAACCAGGTATTAAGGAAAGCATAACATACATATAAAAAGAGTGACTTTTAACTAAAATTGCTTTCGGCTAAGTAATGCAATAAAGCCTTCACCAGCTCTGTGACAAGAACTAAAATCATATACACAGGTAGATAAGTAAAAACAGCTAACTAGATAGATGAAAGAATAACACACATATCTAACCATAAACATTATCTAATCAGAACACTATAAATATAAATATAAATATATATTTGTGTAATAATATATAATAAACATCAATCCATATATATTAATGTGCATACAAACTAAGTTATTTATAGCTCAGAAAAAAATATCAGTGTTTTGCAGTTGAAAAAAAAAAACACCTCACAGTTTTCATGTTTATAGCCCCAACTAGACAGATTCTTGTGTTTGTTCATTATTTATGCTGCTCACTTTTTCCCACCATTCTTAACAATTTCATTTGCTAGCTATGTAATTTCTATGGGCAATGGAATATTGAGTATTCAGTTATCAGCATTAAAAACAGTGATCACAAAATTAATACCAAAGTTATGTCAAGTGACACCGAGTTAAAATTAATTCTGAGGAGGTATCTGTAATGTTTTTCCCTGAACATCCACTGAAAATGGGCTCTGTCCCAGTCGGACTTTCCCAGTAAACAAATATTAAATAAATAAATAAATAATGCATTTATAAATGTAATATTCAAGCAATTATCTGCCAGAAATTGATAACATAGTATTAAACACAAGTACTAAAACTAGGATATTTGAAACAATACTTAAAAAGAAAATTGATTTTTTTTTTTGCAGGGACACTGTACTTACAAAGAGAAAAGCCAGAATAGATTGGTTGTTAAAACATTACAACCCCTGACCACGTACATGAGAAAAGCTAGAATAACTTGGCTGTTGCAGCACTAAAATCCCTGCATTTCCCAATATTATAATCAGGTAGTTGCAAATGGAATACATTAACAACAAAATTAATTAGGTGGTGCAGTGGTTAGCATTGTCACCTCACAGCAAGAGGTTCTTCCTGTGGTCGAGTGGGTTTCCTCCGGGTGCTCCGGTTTCCTCCCACATCCCAAAGACATGCAGTAGGTGGATTGGACACTCTAAATTGCCCCTAGGTGTGAGTGCTTGTGTGTCCACTGCCAATCATGAGCGGACAGGTGATCTGCTGTGGCGACCCCTAACTGCGAAAAGCCGAAATAAGAAGAAGAACAGCCAAGAGACTGGTTGTGAGGCCCAGTCTCAGCACTAAATGCAAGATATGTCCTAAATAAGAGGTCACAGAAATAATTACTTGAGGAAAGCCAACTACCTGCAAAATAAATAGAAATTCACATCCCTGAGTTACGGACTCTTCATTGTCCCAACATTAAATTCATCAGACTGCATGTAGTTTGGGCATCCAAACACCGAGATGATGCTAAAGGATGGAAACACCTGAAATAATGTTGTCACACAGCTGGGTAGATAATAAGTCAAGAGTAACACCAAGTTTATTACAATACCCAGAACATATTCAAAGGCATTGGTGCCCCCACTCTATACCTAGGTCAAACACAGAGTTTAATAAACCACATTGCTAACTCACACCCTCCTATCCTGGAAGATTTCAGATACTGTGCCACAGAAAATGCTGGGGACATAGCAGCTGCCAGACCTGGATCAAATTTAGTGTCTAACCACGTCTGTTTAATGTTTTCTAGGTCAACATCCTGAAGAAATCATAGTCAAACCCTGGCTTACTTTGAATGGACCTGACACTAAAATACGGCATATTGCGAGAAAGCAATCAGGTTCCTGAAATCTTTTTGGGATATTTTTCTGTATGCCTGAGTAGGCTTAGCATCCTTGAAATATGTGGTGTTTCCTCGAAGACAGTGATCAGTCCCCAGTGTACTAAGTCAGTCATACCATTGCACCAACATGGCACCCATGCAAGCTGAAAATTTGATTTTTTTTGACAAAGATGAGAAATATCAATCTAATCTAGAGGGACTGAATGGATCAGTCCCATAAAATAATATCAACTTATGATGATTCAAACTACATATAAACTAAAACTTAAAAAAAAGCCATTCATAAGAAAGCGTAACTATTGTAGTATAAATAGTGTAACTTTAGTGACAGAAAAATATACAAATTAAAAAAAAAGCAGTAAATAATAAAACTGTATTTTGACTTTAACTATGTGAATTTGTTAAAATGCATCTGCATGATATTTTGCCACTATGGGCAATATTGCTCTTGCTTTGTATTATTTAATATGTATTTGTACTTGTACTTTTATTTTTACTGGAATGCTATCTTTACTGTAATCTGTTTCATGGAGCTTTTCTCCCCGGGCCTCGACTGCAAATGGGCTCTCTGGGCCTAGTGGACTTCCCCGGTAATCGAACTGGAAATAAATAAATAAATAATGACAAAATGCCATAATATATGACATATAAGGCCCAATAAAATTATTCCGATACAGCTTTCAAATATACCTTAGGATTCAGAAAATTGCTCACCACTCAGGTTAACTACCAGCTCAGGTTGGGTTAATAAGCATGATGGCAAGAAAATACAATTCAGACAGATACGGCTGTTGTAAAAAATACCTCATTGTCAGCTCATTAGCAAGCCTCTGAGTCAAATGCCAACACTTACACACATGACTGCTAGTTTCATCCTATTGGCCCATGCATCATGTTAGTAGTAAAGGCAGTCCCCCACTCTCAAATAGACACACACACACATGCACACATACACACACACACACACACACACACACACACACACACACACACACACCTATATCCACTCATCAACAAACAAGTCCTCTGTCAGTTGATCATGTTCATGGAATAATAAACCCACTCACATATCAAGGCTCTAGATTTTTCACACACGTATACTCACACATGCAGCTTCATTCATGTCACTACACACACATACTCACACATTTACCACATACCAAACTAGCACAATCTCTCAGCCCCATATCTTTGCTGAACTTGCCTGCATGGCAAGTACTCCCATAGGAGTAAATGGGCAACTTCCCTGTTTTTATTTATTTATTTATTAATTTATATTTTTGAGTAAGTCAGCAGTTGTGGAACTCTGTGGAGGAGACCACAAGCCTAATTAGTACTGGCCACTCTTCTGGAATGCTACATTAGCATTCTGTGCTACCCGAGAGTAGGTTCTACTTCCCGTCAAGGGGAAAACCTAAGGCTTCCACATTGCACTAAGCCTTTCTGAATCCCAAACCTAATTCAAATAAAAGCCATTTACTACTCATATAATAAACTTCAACTTGCTGATTTAATTCAGGCATATTGTTAACTACAGAATATAAACAAAAAGAATAGTAGTTTGATCATTTTGTCTGATGTCTTTTTTATTCAAAGAGAATACTACCTGAAAGAGAAAATGCTTGGGTGAACTATAACAAACAATAAAATAACATTTGTTATAGTAACAAGCCGACCACCAAAACTGAAACAATCAAACATAACATGACACAAGCCACAAGGTGTAGGCATTTGTTACTTTCATTCACACCCAGCAGCAGAACAGGCTAAACTGGAAGAAGTCAAAGTATCAGAACAGTCAACAATCATGGTAAGTGCCTGATCTATATTGCTATTCCTCTGTAATTCCCAGCAAGTTTTTACATTGCTAGAATGGGATCACCATATTAAAGATGTCCAAAGGTTTCACTTTTTGCCTGTAACCTTTCCCTCACTATGCTGGCTCTGAGTCAGTACATGCCAACACACATAGTAACTGAGCAACTGAATAATTCTACTTATATGTAATGGTTTCTTAGCAGCTGAAAGCACTATCTGCATGAAGGCACTTTTCCTTTCAGTGGAGTTACCACCCTTCACTGCATAAATATGAAAGCCACTTAAAGAATATGTAAAACTGAAATCCACCTAAGTAATAACCTGTAATTATACTGAAGAACATTATAGGAAACCTGAATGTTATTTATTTATTTATTTACATTTGTTAAACGGGTAGTGTCCAACTGGGATGAAAAACATCTGTTTTCAGATGTGACCCGGGGAGAAAAAATTCCACAACAAAAAGAACATTATTAAGGTACATAATAATAAAAAGATATTCCAGAGTGTACCACCATGAAATAAATAAAAAGCA
Source organism: Protopterus annectens (assembly GCF_019279795.1). Taxonomy (NCBI): domain Eukaryota; kingdom Metazoa; phylum Chordata; order Ceratodontiformes; family Protopteridae; genus Protopterus; species Protopterus annectens. The sequence continues at coordinate 840,360,973 of NC_056730.1, read as the reverse complement.
GACTTTAACAGAAAACAAATTGAAATTATATTGCAGAGCCTTAAAAATGATAAGCTCTTTCCATTTTTAACCTTCATCATATCAGTAAAAAACAGTTCTTAGATTGTGAATAAAAACTCAAGTTTAACCAATTAAAACTTTCCATCCAGGGCAAAGCCTTCTTCATTCACCTATAGGAAGAAACTGCAATCACTTCTTTTGTGAGAAAACAAGCCTTCACTCCCATCCAATCAAAGCCAACTTCTTAACATTGTGGAAGAGTGTTTAGCCGATTGATGCAGATTTCTTATGGCCTCCCCCATACTACCAAGAAGTTGTTTTTGATTGGATGGGAGTGAAGGCTTGTTTTGTGGCAAAAAGAACTGATTGGATTTTCGTCCTATAGGTGAATGAAGGAGGCTTTGCCTTGTATGGAAAGTTTTAATTGGTTAAACTTGTATATTCACAATCTAAGGGCCACTTTTTACTGATCTGATGAAGGTTAAAAAATGAAAGTGCTTATCACATTTAACTCATTACATCCGAATGACACCTCCAGGTGCATCTGCAGTTAACTCCTACTGACGCCTCTTTGTGTCAAATATTACTTGTTCATATTTGCATCAATAATTCCAAATTCATGCTATGTACAAGGTTTTGAAATATTTCATCTTAAAGCTTACAGAATGGCAAACTCAACTGCATTAATATTTGACATCTGTCTTGTGCAGGTAAAGAGCTATTCACTGTTGTTTTATGATATTAATTTATACAGACATAATTTTCACATTTTTCTAAATATCTCTAGAACCAAATAACACAGACAGAACTCTATAGCCTCATATGAAGGCTTTCAGCTAGATGAATAAAATGCTGCTGACAGTACGTGTGTAACTTGAGTGGTTGCTGAGATGCTGTAAGTTGTTTACAAAATATTACAAACGGAATATTTACTGTGTTTACTGTGACTTATAAAATTCAGTTTTAAGACCTAGAACCTAAAGAATACCACCACTATAAAAATAATATGTGCTGAAGGGTTTGCCATTTATACTTCTCTCATAACCCCTATGGTTTTACAGATATGAACATTTGTTTGAAATGTGAGGACATCATTTGATTCTGTCAAAAGGCTTAGGCTCCACCCATTGGAAGTTACAGTGAAAACTTTGTGAGCTCCATTGGAGTGAATGAGTTAAGGCTCTGCAATATCATTTTAATTCATTTTCTATTAAAGTCTGCTTTTATTTATTTTGTGGTGGTACACTCTGGAATCTCTTTTTATTATTATTTTCCTTTTCATAGAGTGACCTTTAGCAGTGAAGTAGTTTACTTGGATTCTTCATTATTAAGGTACAAGCAGTAAACTTAGTTTAAGTAGTACATTGCTAACAATATGTAAATGAGCTTAACAAACATATTATAACAACAGAAATACAATATAAACATGCAAGTTCTAGGCATACAGGAATACTTTTTTTTTTCTTTTTTTTACAATATATATGAGGTACATAAGTCAAGTAGCTTTACAATGTGAGTCACTTCTGAAAGACCAACATTGGTCATGTAGTTTTACAAGTTAGGTCATCTGAAGGAACAAAGGAACAAAGATTAATAAAGAAAAGACAGATAGTGGGATAGACGTATGTGGGATGAGCACTATTTGGGCTATCAAGTTTGAGATGAGTGGGAAAAACAGGAAGAATATTAGTTGGGAGCAATACAGGGGCATAGCCAATTATCATTTAAATAGTCTTTCAGGGTAGTTTTAAATGTGACACGAATGTATTTCATGATAAGAAAACCAACAGAAGGATAAAACAGATTTCTTCTTTATTAAGACTTTTGGTACCTCGGCCTTTCACCTTCAAGGAATAAATACAACAGTGAAATCACTTCCTTTTATACAAGTATCCCAATCAAATCACCACTTAGTTTCCCAATTAAATAATTCAATAATTAACTAATTAAACATTTCACTGGTGTATTTATTCCTTGAAGGCGCAAGGCCGAGGTACCAGAAGTCTTAATAAAGAAGAAATCTGTTTTATCCTTCTGTTGGTCTCCTTATTGTGAAGGACATTTGTGTTTTTGTGACATTTTGTGGAGATTTGTGTGTTTCTAGTATAGTTTTAAATTTGGACAGGTTGAGGTTTTTAGTTATCTGTTGAGGAAGAGTGTTCCAATCTTCAGCTATTTTTATGGGAGTAGAGGGAATCTCCGTGATAGTTGTGAGCATTAGTTTGTTGGATGATCTGAGGAGTCTACAGTTTGTGTTTGGCTGGACTAGGTTTGATAGTGCTGGGCAGTCAGTAGGGTTGAATATGATTTTATGGGCAAGTGAAAGTTGTTTTTGTAATAATAGGTTGGGAAGTTCTAGCCAGTTGAACTGTCGGAGAGCAGTGCAGTGGTGTGTTCTGTGAGGCTGGTTGGTGACAAACCTAGCTATTCTGTTATAGCAGGAGTCTAGTTTATTTAGGTCAATTTTTGATAGGTTAGTAAAGACCTCAGAGCAATATAGGAGGGTGGATAACAAGTGGGATCTTGCAGTAGCCACTCTAGCTTGTTGTGTAAAGTAGGGTTAACCTTGTATAGAGCACCTACATTAGAGTGAATTTTTTTGATGGTCAGATAGATGTGCGTATCAAATTTTAGTGAGTCATCTATGGTTACCTCTAGCAGCTTGGTCTAATTAGTGGGTTCAGTTTTTGTGCTGTTGTTAGATAGTATGGAGAGGGACTGGGTACTGGGTTTGGAAGATTTATTAGAGAAAATGATGAGCTTGGTCTTATTTGGATTTAGGATGAGTTGGTGGCTGGTGAGGTAGGTTTCAATGTCTTGAATGACTTAGTAGTCCGAGAATACATAAGCAAAAAATAGATCCTACCATTCTGAAGTTAGAAACAGTCTATAAAGCAGTTTTCAAGCCTAGACTTTCAATTCCTGACAGGATGCAACCTGAAGGGAAAATGCAGCACATACTTGATTATTGTGGGTTATGGCCTAACGCCTTAAGAAATAACTGCTTTCTGTATGCATTTCAAACATCTCTGAAAACAGCATATATTTTCAAAATGTACCTATCACGGGTTATCTGACCTACTTTTGGGGAAGATGAGAACTAACCTTCTCCCATATCCATAACCATGAGGAAACATACAGCTTGTAAAAGAAATCACTCTTATCTAAGGCACAAAAATTCTGCAAGTTCTCAAAGGACACTATCGCAACTTCCTGGACAATGGAGAGGTGATAAGTCAGCAAGTAAAGGAGTGTATTATTGCTGAAATTGAATTCATCCTCAAGTCTTGGTGAATACCTCCGTGAGGTGGACCCTGTTTTTCACAAAATCTCACCAAGACGACACTGATATATAGACTGCATTAATATAGCATATATCATGGACAGAAGAAGGTTAAAAATGAAAAACGATAGCTGGGTGGCAGTGGGTGCACAAGACCCAGGATAAAAAAGTGCCCAATCCTGGTACGCACACTGATGCTAGGACTGGAAAAGATGATACTGTAGAATCCTCAAATTATGGAAATATTCCTACAATGGGATCAGGCCAGGCCCAGGGGGAGGATGGCCCCCCTGTTGTAGAAGGAAGTAGCAGTTCACAAAAATCATAAAAACGGATAGGCCAAAGAAGAACCATAAAGATGATAAAGTGGACTATTGAGAATAAGAAATAAATTATGTATTTTTACTATTATGCAAAAAGCCCAGAATTTCCAGACACAAGATATACAAAATGATTAAGAGAGAAATTAGAGGAAAGAAAAATACTTCCACAAGAAAAACTGTCAGAAGTTTCAAATAAAAATCTGTATTCATTAATACAACAGATTTGTGAAAAACAGTATATAGATCAAGAAACTGTGATCTGTTTGGAAAAAGAAGCCTCTGAGGAAGTGCAAAAATATAAACAACAAAACCTAGAGATTTTTGAAAAGTATAAAAAAGAAATATGGACACAGGAAAGACAGAGAGAGATTTGAGATGGTGTATTATTTATGCAAAGGAGAAAGCCAAATTAGTCAATATAAATAAGGCAGCCCTAAAGATATTCGAAGAGAAATATAGGCAAAGGCATCCAGATATGGAAAATTTCACAATAAAAAAAATAATATCACAAAGAGCGAATGTAGAAAAGAAGATTAAGTAGAAGTTAAAAAAATAGAAGTTGAAGTTATGCACTGCCTGCAAAGTGAAGGATATGGTGTAGAAGGTCTAACATAGATTATATCACAGCATTATGGAGTGAGTCCCCAAAGAAAGGAGAAGCAGGAAGATCAGAAGATGTCTAAAGAAGAAATATGGACATGGGAAAGAAAAAGGGATTTAATATGGTGTAATACTTATGCAAAGGAGGAAGCAAAACTAACCAATACAAAAAGAGCAGCACCAAAGATATTTGAAGAAAAATACAAGCAAAGGATTCCAGACATAGAAAACTTTACAATACAAAAAAATAAGAAGACAAAGAGGAAAAGTAGAAAATGAGATTAGTAATGAAGAAGTTAAAGAAATAGAAATTGAGGTTATGGAGTACCTGCAAAGTGAAGGATTCAGTGTAGAAAATCTAATTCAGAAAGCACCACAACAGGATAGAGCAATGGATATCCAAATTAAGGAGAAACCAGTGGAATGGGAAACAATTGGTTAGGTGCATTATGAATATATTTTGGAGCCCTCCACAGGAAACCAGTATAAATGTTCACTTGAAGGTGGACAGCAAGGTAAGGAACAGGAAAATGTGGACACTGATGCAGTCAATGTTGAGGAGTAATATGTCATTGAGCTCCCATATGACAGACCAATGGATGGCACAGGGCAAAACTGAATAGAGTGTGCCACAGGAAGATGCTATAGAACTTTCTATAGAATGCCTGTAGGAAATAGAAAACAAAAAATGTGCCCTCAGTTTAGAAGAAAATGAGCTAAAATAAGAAATGTTTGATTTAATAGACATAGATAGATATATTAAGATCAATGAAAGAAATAGACTGCAGAAGGTCAATACAACACAAAAAGTCAGAAGTCTGATAAAACAAATGCAGTAATTAGGACTGTCCATAGAGATCTATGCAATATAACTGAAGTAAACAGTATATACTACTGTGCAGCTAAATTAATAACTGATAAAGTTCTACCACAAGAACACATGGTAGTGACGGAAAGGAAGGGGAGAAACTGAATACCATCATGGAAGTATCAAATATAGAAAACTATAAACCAATTAAGACAAGAAGTGTCACTGTTAGAACAATATAGAAGATGGAACAGATCAACAAAAATACTAAGAAAGATAGACGTGATAAAAGCAATGCACAGTATTAGAACAGACCAGGATCTATCTTGCAAATAAACTAAAAATCTCAGCACAGGTGAAAAAACTTAGAAGATATGCAGATAAATATAAAGAAAAGTACAAAACAAGCAATTTATTGATGACCCAAAAAAGTTTTTATAGAGAATTAGGAAACAAGGTAAAAGGAATTGAAAGACTGGCAAAAAAAGAAGAAATAGATACATTTTGGAGAATTATCTATGAAAATCCTGTGGAACATAACAAAGATGCTAAATGGATCGAAGAAGTAAAAGAAAGAATAAGAAGTTTAAAGGTCAAGGATTTGAAATGGGGAGAAGTAACAGCCAAATATATTGAAACAAAGTTTAGAAAGGCCTCTAACTGGAAAACCCCAGGCCCACATGCAGTACCTAACTTTTGGTTAAAAGTGTTAACATCTTTGCACAAAAATTTAGCCATGAGCAAGAACAGTTTATATGCGCACCCGAAACAGACACCAACCTGGCTAACAAAAAAAAAAACAATGCTCCTACTTCAGAGTAAACCTGAAAGCTACCCTAAAAGTTATAGACCAATAACTTACCTTCCAATGACATATAAACTATACACTGGAATTTATTACAACAAATTTTATATTCATTTAGAAGAAAACTCAATTATGGCAGTAGAACAACATGGCAATAAAAGAAAGTCATATGGAACAAAGGATCATTTGTTGTTAAATAAAGTCATAGTGAAGAACTGTAAAAAGGGGAAGAATCTAAGAATGGCATGGAATGACTACAAAAAAGTATTTGATAGTATCCCAAATTCATGGATAAAAGAATGCTTAAAAATGTATAAGATACACCCTACACTGATCGACTACATTACAGTGACCATGAAACAGTGGCAGACCATTTTGCAATTAAGCTATGATAAAGGACAAATTATTATCCCAGGGATAAAAATTCGACGAGTGATATTTCAGGCTGACTCTCTGTCACTGCTGCTATTCTGCCTTGCCCTTAACCCATTAAGCCATCTACTAAACAGCTTAGGCCATGGCTATAATTTGGCTCCTAGAAAACAACAAAGTGTAAATACTTCTCATCTTCTCTTTGTCGATGATTTAAAACTGCTGATGAATTGAAAGTACAACTGCAAGTTGTCAAACCTTTTTCAGATGATACAAGAATGTCATTTGGTCTTGTTTAATGTGCAAAAGCAGCCTTTAAAGAAGGAAAACTGCAGCACCAGGGAAACATCAGTTTGGGACAAGAATGTGATATAAAAGAACTTGAGCAAGAGGGAGTGTATAAATATTTGGGAATTGAAGGATCAACAATAAACATAAACAAATGTGAATAAAACTTAGTAAGGAATACTTCAGAAGACTTAAATTAATCCTCAAAACAGCATTGACATTTAGGAACAAATCCAAGCTATAAACCAATTTGCTCTTACTGTCCTAACTTACAGTTTAGGAGTGACTGACTGGCCCCAAAACATGCTGGATAGATTAGATAGATTAGACAGGAAAACAAAAAGGATGCTTCATGCTCACTAAATGATTTATAAAAATCAGTGCATACCAAGATTATATATTCCCTGTTCCAAAGGAGGGATAGGGCTCATTGAAAATGATTACATGTATAGATCTGCAATCCTGGGACTCCACACATATCTGCTGACCTCACAAGACCCAAATGTAGTGAAAGTTTTGAAACATGAAGAAAATAAATCTAAAATGACTTCTCTGCTAACTCTAGCAGAAACATATCAGTGTCAAGCAGGAATGGAAATCAAACCAAAAGTACATAAAAATCAGGCAGCAACTGAATGTGCCAAAAAATAAAAAAAAGAATATAAGGTGAAGGATCAGATAAGAAGGCAAGAAATGTGGAAAATGCATAAATATTGCTGCTAGTATAGAAAACTTCTGGAAGAACCTCATGTTGATCAGGAACGAATGCAGGAATGGTTAAGGAGAGGCAAATTCAAACCAAGAGATGAAAGGTTAATATTGGTGGCCCAAGACATTGGGCTACATACACGCTGGTTTACAAAGTCCATTGAATATGTGGGAGAAACAGACAAATGTAGGTTTTGTAAAATCAAATTGGAAACAGTCACACACCTTGTTGCTGGTTGTGACATACTAATGACAGAAGGAGTATATACTGAAATGCATAATAATGTGGCAAGACTATTGCACTGGGGATTGTGCAAACATTATGGTATTGAAATGGCTGAAAAACACTGGGAAAATTTGCAACAAAGCATCATAGAAAATGATGAAGTTTACATCACATGGGATTACCCATTACCAACAGTTCAAAAGATAGATGCTACAAAAGCAGATATAGTGGTCCATGAAAAGAAAACAAAAGTAGCACTGATCATTGAAATCACTACACCCATTGACTATAGTGTCTTGCGTACAGAGAAAGACACAAAGTCATAAAATATTAGGATCTGCAGGCAGAAATGAGAGCAATGTGGAAGAAAGATACCCAGATGTTTCCAATAGTAGTAGGAGCAATGGGTCTTATGAAAAAGAATCTACAATCATATATAGATATGTTACCAATACATGTAACCCCATACAAATTGCAGAAGGAGTCATTACTGGGCACATTGCGGGTACTGTGAAGAGGACTTTTGGCTGACATCAAAGATTGAAACAATACTAATTTCATGAACTTTAATTGTACTTTGACTTAGGAATGGGGTCCATTCCTGTCATGGTATTAGAAACCCAAAAGATTTGGAGAAATTAAAAAAGAACAAACTGGACCTAGGTCTTTGACCCATGTGTTTATTGGTGGCATAAGATAAAATGCTGAATACTCATATTTTTCAGTAATAACAGTATGAGTTATGGCTACTGTTTTATTTGTACCATTAAAGGTAAAAATAGCACCTTTATGTTTAAGTTGGAGTTTATATAAGGATCTTCTCTCTCCTTTGCACCTAATATCACTCATATGAAGTGAAATACTTTGCTTCCATGAGTGACATTTGTCCCATGTAGAAAGCGGCACATTGACATACCACCATATACACTAACCATTTTATACCACAGTTAATACGCACCCTAAAGTCACAGGGGTGTATAGTATTGTACTAATACTCCCCACTCACCTGGAACTACCTGGAGATCCTCAATACTCTGCTGCTTTCTGATTGTCTCTGTGATCTCCTCCTTTACTTGCTCTTCAGTCTGCCCCCCCCTTTTTTCTTAACTTATCTCTTTCTCCCTTAGAGCTTTTATCTAATTAATATTCTGCCTGTACATCTCCTCTCCTTCCTTCTGCTATCTTGCTGGTACCCCTGCTCACCTTCCTTCTACTATCGTATCTTATGTCATTCTACTGAATATCTACCCATACTAGCTCACCTTTCTTGGTTTTTTGCCCCTCTCTTCACTCCTTGCCCTTACCTGCCCTCTCCCCTCCCCTTATCACTTCACTTCCTTCCCAAAAGCTTATAGTTGGGTAGCCTTGAATGGTGCCATCTTTAGTATCCTGCATCCTTCCCTGGCTGCTGTGTGTCCCTGACCCCAGTGGGTCATTTCACTGTAAGTCTGTTTTGCTTTTCAGTTACTGGTTACAATGTTATCTTCACTTATTTGTTAAAATACTAATTCAGGATAACTAGCCTATGCTTGGTACACTTTAATCTGGGTGTATAGGCATTTTTTTTCATCCTGTTGTAGTCACTGCATTGCAGGCAGTGAATTGAAGTTAGTGCCTCCACGTAGTATTCAACTACGCCATCCATCCTATACTGTGTGCACAATAGTATTTGCAGCCCTGTCTAGCTCTATGGCTCTGCACTTGTTCTGGGGAATTACAAATCGTTAATTTGCCCTTGAGTGCATAGAGACATCTGAAGAGGATTATCCTCACTTTCAACTGCTTATCTTTCTGTGTAGGTGAATGCATTATTAATTGCAGCATACTGTAGCTTTAATGTCTGTGCATTTTGCTGTAAGGGTATGACTGATTTTGTTAATTTGCTCATGTAATTGTAGTGACACTAAAAGTGTATCCGCCTCACCCTCATTTTGGCTGCCCTACCCTCTATGGACCCTCGTATGTAGCTTTAGTTGAAACTTAAAAAAGTACCAGCAGTTCAATGTTATTTTTATCCTATCAGGGAAAACGGATTAGATGAGTGAGCACAGTGTTACTTGCAGCGCTCGTTCATTTTTAAATATGTTACTTTCCCTTTCCCCCTGAATTAGTACATGTTGGGCTAAGCTGTCTAAGGGTCTTTATCCTATCAGGGAAAATGGATTATATGAATGAGTGCAGTGTTACTTGCAGTGCTCATTTATTTTTAAGGGCATTACCTTCCCTTTCCCTCTGAATTAGTACATGTAGGGCTAAGCAGTCTAAGGGTCTTTATCAGCAGTACTGCTTGTATGAGTGAGCATTGTACTACCAGCAGCACTTGTTTATTTAGAAACTGATATCTTTGTATTCTTCACTCCCTGCGGAAGAGCATCTAGTTCTCCCGCTCATTATTAAAACACCCACACCATACTAATGCGCTTACATCTATCTCCTAGACTGGAACCCTGAACTAATCTTGGTCCCCACTTGACACATGTTGGTGAAATTGAATTGATTAATTGATACTTTGGCTAGATACTGCCCTAAATAGCGCTGGTATTGCCTTTATAATTCATATATGCTGTACCCATACCACTAGCATCTAGCCTGCTCTCTATGGAAAGCGAATTACAACGGGACTATGTAGAATTAGACTAAACCTGGTGCTAGGGGTATAACTGGAGGTCGCCTTCCTCTTTAAAACATAATTTATAGGGTGCACTGACTGCTTTGCTAAAGCATAGGCCTAGATTTATTTTTTTTCTGGGACTTCACTGTACTTTGCTGCTATTTTATGTTATATTGGAGTTATTCCTAAATACAGCTACATCCCAAATAGCAGGCATTTGATTGCTCAGTATTATTCTGTACTTAACTGGCTTTGTTTATTGTTTTAGATATTAACACTGCCTGTCTCTACCAAACTTTGTGTTTGTGTCTCACTCTTATATTGCAGTGATGTACCTAACATACAACTCGAGCCTACATTCTTTTATTAGACTTAGCTAAAGTAGTATTCCTGAGCACAATGTTGATATTTCAGTAAATGTATGTGTTTAAGGTGGCTTTTTCCAATGTAATTTCTGTGTAGCTTCTTAACTGTAATTGCTCTATACTGAAAACACTGCTGTCTTATCACTCAATTGTTATTTTCTTTTTCTAACCTACATAGCTTTCAAACTCCCTCCTGCATTAAGACTTGAGAACATTCCTGCCTGGTCTTTAAGGACCCCCTGAAAATAAATCCTGCCATCTCTTCTGCATCCCTAAGAAACTTTTCCCTCCTTCCAAAGGATTCAAGAAAGTACTTTTGACCCCAGACCAAATTGTATATTGTATTGTTTTATTAAATACAAATGTGTATTGTCTGATTAAAGTCTCACTCCTGTGCCAGGTACCCAATAGCCATACTCCACTCTCCCCCTTAAAACTATACTCTTCACATCTGTACCTATGAACTGAGTCATCTTTTTTGCTTTAATAACCTACCTGCCTGAACAATAACCTTTTCTTGCATTTTCTACTTTACCAGCTTACTGTAAGCCACCCTTTGACCCCTAGGTGGCACCTTAAACTTCCATGTGTTATATCCCTTATCCCCCTCTGTCATATTACATTCCTGACTACTTTTTTCTGTATCTCACTGTTCTATTACTTTCCCCTCTGTTAGCTAAGATCCCCTTTCTCCACACCACTATTCCTTATAACCAAACTATTGTACTAGTACTCCCCACTCACCTGGAACTACCTGGAGATCCTGAATACTTTGCTGTTTTCTGATTGTCTCTGTGATCTCTTCCTTTACTTGCTCTAACCCGTTCCGTTCACCTGCGGGCTCACTCCACTCCCCTACCCTACCCCCATATCCCACCCACCCCAGTAGTCCTAAACTTCTACTACAAAAACCACACCCCTTCCTGTATTAGCCTATAGCACACACCTTCTCATCACACTTCAAACTATAAAGCAGCTAATTACTTACTACCTCTCTTACCATTTCTACTCTAATCAATACCTCCCTCTAACGTACTGTTCTAGCAACCCTACACCCCCTACTTTACTTACCATATCCCATCACCATACCCAGACATTTCACTATGAGGCATATAAACCTGCTCCTCTTTCTCTTGTTTCTAATCACACAATCTGTAACTTACGCCCTCACCTACTATGAAAACCTAAGTATCACCAATTTTCAAAAAGCTTTAAAACAAACTGCAGCAAACTCAGCCAACCCCACAATATCACAGTTGCATTATATCCTCAACAACCTACCTTCTACCTAGATATCACAGATTATGCCATTTTAATTATCTCCAAGTCAGAAAATCTCAAACAAATTTTTGGAAGTTCATAAAACTTACATATTGTCTTCAGCAACACCTTCTCATACATGGTGACATTCATCCCAACCCAGAGCCCATCAACAATGTCACCACAGACCCCTAACTAACACACTCCTGTACTCTCCACACCCCTATTAGTACCCCCAATTCACTCCTTATAGCACATCGTAATATATACGTAGCTTAAACAATAAAATCAGCCACTCATTTGACATCCTATGTCTAACAGAAACATGGCTCAAACCAGCTACCCAGGACAATGAAATAATCCCACCTGGTTATAATATTTTAAGATCTGACCGTATAACCAAAAATGGTGGTGGGGTTGCAATACTGTACAAATCTGAGTTACAGGCTACACCTGTAGATATTCAACAACCATCACCAAACAATATTGAAATCCTGATTACTAAGCTTCAGATTAATGCTAGTAAATCCTTATACATAATTTGCTCCTACCTTCCTCCAGGCAATAATATTAAAACCCTTGAAAGTACCATTAGCTGGCTTGCTATGTCTTTCCCACAAGAAACCATAGTGCTTGGTGACTTTAATATTGATAGGAATAGTTGCACTTCTAACAAACAAAGCACCTTAGACTGGATATTAGTAAATACTGATCCCCTCTCATATAATACAGGTATCCTTCCAGATGATATTAGTGACCACTCAATTACTTATATAATTAGACAAAAGACTTTTATTCCTAACCAAACCATCTTTATAGCTATGCGGAACAAACAAAATTTAACCTACTAAGCTTCCAATCAAATTAAAGCTTGTAATTGGGCACCACTAAAACACCTCCCTCTTGATGAAGCAGTGTCATATTTAACTCTAAATTCTTGCATATCCTAGAACAACATGCCCCCACTCACACTGTTAGGAGCAGGAACAAAACTGCTCCCTGGTTCCCAAAAGAGGCTAGGCATAAAATGCTTATTAGAAACAAAATCTGGGCCAAATGGAGAACAACTAAAAATCCAACAGATCACCAAAACTTTAGACAATAAGAAACACCACAAAAAAGCTATACTTCTTGACAAAAAAAAACTTTTACTTCAAACTCCAACAAACCCATCAACAGAATCCACAAAGTTT